>NC_056737.1:348999271-349064271 GCF_019279795.1 Protopterus annectens | reverse complement strand
ATGAGAGGGAGGATAGAGAAATGGTAAGGATGCAAGGAGTAGAGGTGGCAAAAGTGGATGAGATTAAATACTTGGGATCAATAGTTCAGAGTAATGGTGAGTGTGAAAGAGAAGATGAAGAAGAGAGGACAGACAGGATGGACTGGGTGGATAAGAGTGTCAAGAGTGATTTGTGACGGACGAGTACCAGTAAGAGTGAATGGGAAGGTCTACAAGAGGGTAGTGAGGCCAGCTATGTTATATTGGTTGGAGACAGTGACATTGACAAAAAGACAGGAGTTAGAGCTGGATGTGGCAGAGTTAAAGATGTTACTGAGTGTGACAAGGTTGGACAGGATTAGGAATAAGTATATTAGAGGGTCAGCCCAGATTGGAAGGTTTGGAGACAAAGCCAGAGAGGCAAGATTATATTTGTTTGGACATGTGCTGAGGAGGGTTGCTGAGAATATTGGGAAAAAGATGCCAAGGATGAAGCTACCAGGTAACAGGAAAAGAGGAAGGCCTAAGATATGGTTTATGGATGTGGTGAAACAGGACATACAGGTGGTTGGTGTGACAGAGCATGATGCAGAGGACCGGAAGAAATGGAAACAGATGATCCACTGTGGCGACCCCTAACAGGAACAGCCAAAAGATGATGATGATGATATGCATAAAATATGAAGAGCAGGATAATGATATATATATTGTAGTACAGAATACACAGAGGAACAGTTGATAAATATTGCATTTGTACAGTTATTAAATATAGATTCATATTATAATGTAAAAGGTATCATATGTTGTATAGAATATTTGGCCCAGACTATGGAAAAATAATTCTTTCATATCTTAAAAATCTTGTGCTTTTTTCTGTACACCATGTAGATTCTGAAGAAAGATAGTTAAATTGTGTTAAGAAAGAAACTGAATTTATTCAAATATGTATATGGACTAGCATGTAATGTCTTATGCCATTTTTAATTTTATACATGTCTTTTGTAAAACTGTTGAAGCATTTAAAGGTTGTAACAGCCAAGTTGTTGACACTGCAGAAGAAACTGTACTACACTGACTATAGACTGTCCTCCTTTCAACTAAAGTCTTTTTTTTTCATTGTAGCTCAGTCATTTGTATATCACTGTGCATTTTTGAGACATTGAACAATGGGAATGTATGTTTCCAGAGTTGTTTACATATGTCTTAGGAGGGTCTTGGAAGAAAATGGCATTCCTGCCATTTTGCACTAGTATTTTCATGTTTTGTGAGAATCTGTATGAGATCTCTAGGCATCTGCTTTGGAGGTCTTCCTTTCTTGTTGTTTTAAAGATAGCACTTTGAAAAGGCATATGAGTAATTTTTTGGTTACTTTCTTAAAACTGGGAGCGAAGTAAATGATTTTATTTTAATTTAATTGTTTAAATTCGAAGTCTAATTCCTAAGCTCTTAATAAACAATTCATTTTTTTACACTTAAGATGTGAAACAGGCTAACCAAAGTACAACTCTTCATAATGTGAAAATAAATCTCAGATCCAGTCTAAAATTTTAGTATGTGTGAATAAGATGAACAGAATGGAAACAACATATATTATATAAGGCAATGATATGACAGCTTGGAGGCAGTGATATCAACTACTTCAAGTAAAACTGGTTGGCCTGAAAAAATAGTTGGGTTCACAAACAATAGTGTGTGGTAGCTATCAAGGTATAGTGGACAAATGGATTATTCTGTCTGGAATGCACTATTTAAAGATAGTTTTGCATAAAGTAATGCGCACATAAAACAGCTCTGAAATAAATCACAGAATATAATGGGGAGCAGGCCTGATGAATGGAGGTGTAATGAAGCTTGACAGCATACTGAAGCATGCATGCTGAGCAGGTATGCATTCACAGTGGGAAAGCACATACCACAGACAAGAACTGAGTAGTACCTGACCTGTCACAACAAGCACAAGGCATGCCCCTGACAGAAATGCATGGTCAACAGTAGTTCACAATGGCAGCCAAAGATAAAGAATGACATAATGTAAGTGTTTGCAATTGCTGCCTTAAGGGGGAAATATGTGCAAGTAGTACTGTTGTATGTGTGTCTGTGTGTGTTTGTGGCCTGTAGTATAACATGCATCTTGATGGTTGAAGCATACAATAAAGATGAAAATGCTCACCTCACATGTATGCGGTGGTAAAGAACGTATACAGCATGCCTCAGCCACAAATATACCTCAGCAAAGGCAATGTACATTAGCATAATACATATGACACAGAGCAAGAGCAATGGTGTTACCGAAGACCTACATATGTGTAGTGAGGGAGTATTATGATGTACAGTCCATCAGGACACATGAATATAAAGCTGATCAGGACACTGGTGCACACCTGAGGTACACAACTCAAGGAAGAGCAATAGCAAAGTCATGACTCACCACACATGCAGACAAGCATATGAAGTTGAAGCTGTAATCTCAGAGACTACCTATATCCAGAACATACAAACGTATGTGTGGTCATCACAGCATGGTATCAGTGTGCCATACCCCTGCTGACATAGTAGCATGCCTACATATTCATAGAAAAGATGCACAACAGGTGCAAGAAAAATACCACATAACAATGCAATGTGAAACAAATAATGTGTGACTTATTAAACAAGCAGAATTGTATACAGAATAAACGTACAAAAAAACACAAATTACATGGACTGCACCAAGCTGCTTTAATGAAGAAGTAAAAGGCTCCAAAATTCTAAGCGCTTTCACCGTCAACTGATGGCTTCTTCAGAGTAAAAGGAGCTCATAATCACATTGTTTAAATACAAAGTTCCACATGCACATTAACCAGTCAAATTTCTTAATTAATTTCCAATCCCAATGAACATTCTATTGTAAAGTTCAAATAAACCATAAAACATGCATGCAAAACTTGCTTAAAAGCATGTCTAAAACATATATGTTCCTATACATATATATATATATATATATATATATATATATATATATATATATATATACATATTCTTCATAAGCATTGGCTTTTAACATACACATTATACACATATTTGTTGAAACCTTATTTAAATTGTTAGAATTAAAATGGCAGGTGATATTAGACACAACAACCTACCCTGGACTCAACGACCACATTTCCATTAAGCCCATTTTGAAACAAAGGGCTATGGTTATTTGAAGTCATTTTGCTTTGATTCATTGGGGGACAAGGCTTGTAACAATTTAAATAAGGTTTCAACAAATTTGTGTATAATGTGTATGTTAAAAGCCAATGCTTATGAGGAATATGCATATATATATATATATATATATATATATATATATATATATAGGAACATATATGTTTTAGACATGCTTTTAAGCAAGTTTTGCATGCATGTTTTATGGTTTATTTGAACATTACAATAGAATGTTCATTGGGATTGGAAATTAAGTAAGAAATTTGATTGGTTAATGCACATGTGGAACTTTGTATTTAAACAATGTAATTATGAGCTCCTTTTACTCGGAAGAAGCCATCAGTTGATGGTGAAAGCGCTTAGTATTTTGGAGCCTTTTAGTTTTTCATTAAAGCAGCTTGGTGCAGTCCTTGAAATTTGTGTTTTTTGTACGTTTATTTTAGTGGTTTACCCTGTTGGGTTTAGTGTTTTTAGAATTGTATACAGACATGATAAAAGTATATGCAATAGGACATGGACATCAAATCCTGTTTTGCCCTTAGCAGTATACAAGGCTAGCTGCATTTCCAGAGTCAAATTTGTGTTTATCTTCCTTTTCTATGTCCTCAAGCTCTAGGTTTCTTCTAGCCATGTATGACCACACCTCCTTCACTGGCAGATGAATTGTGTGTTAGTAGTGGCCCTCTGTGTTCATGGTAAGGGAGACGGTGGAAGCTCATAAGGCACAATAGGAGGCTGAAAGCTCTGCTTTACTGATAAATCAATTCACAAGGATTTGGTGCAGGTGAAGAACAAAGCCAAGCTAGGTGACTGTGATAAGACCATCACCACCACTACATAATGTTGTCACAAATAAAAGTTTCCAGGGGCAAGGAGTTTGGAAATGTGTTGACCTTACCTGCCTCTCTGCCTGGTAATATGGTTTTGCTGTGATATACACCATCTATTGTCCACGACTTGAAGAGCTCATTCAAGTGGCACTGTGGCTTGCAGATTTCCCAGGTCACCCAGCATATGTTGCTTTCAAAAATATATGTTGGCTAACCCTTCCATATCATTTATTCACTAATTATAATCTATTTCTGTGTCTATTACTATAGCATTGCCCCATCCTAACACAGTGAGTACATTGTCAGTTACACAGCCTGATTTTCCTCCTGTGTCACATCCACCCTACTCTGCCTTATGTGTCAAAGCTGCCATTACTGGCTGCTGTGACTTCTTCTGCCACTGTTCATGATGACACTTCTGGTGCTGTGAAAGACATACACACTGACAACCAGCAGCATATCATGACTTACCCACTCTGCTGGGAATATTGATAAAGCAGCAGCATTGTTATAGCCAGTATAAGGTGGTTGTTACTAACAAACATGTTAATGCATGATGCTCACCCCACATAAAAGATACAGAGAGTATACCAAGTGATGAATAGCATGCACAATACAAATTTATTGTGATAGATTTACCATGTAAGAACAGTGGGGGCAGACATTCTCCATATAGTTAATGAAAATCCCAGTATGGATCTACTACAGGAAAGCACTGCACAGGAAACACCACCTGAAAATAAGGGGTGGCCAGTCCGATGTACTTGGCTGTTTTCACAGCACTTCTGAATATGTATGGCAGTGCCACATGCCCATCCAGCTGTCTGTGGCATAAGGCTGGCACAGTACCCAGAACAGGATGGCCAGTACTAGAGATCTGTGTTGTTAGCTGTAACAGAATATTGAGTCATACATTATATAATGCAGCAAGCACATACATGCACTGCAACACAGATGTGCATGTTATGGGCTTAGTAACAAAATAACACAGGCATATGTATACTCCTGCAACATAGGCAGCTGTGTACTGGAAATTGGGGAAGACAGCTAGATATCTGATGTTTTTTTTACTGCACATATAACTGATGATAAATCCCCATGCTCATTCATAGCTGAATGTTCTGAGAGTGTTAGTAGCTGCAGCATATGCTACAAATTACCATGGCAACTAAATAAACTAATGTTAATGATGTAGCCAATGCATGTAATGTGGGTAAGCAGACTGTTGAGTAGCACATCGTTGTATAGCAGTCTGTTAGCAGCACCACATGTGCCTGATGACCTGATGGTCAACATGCTAAAGACTAATAAACACATATATTACAGACCACTCTCAGCAGGAATGTACATCTATGGAATCTTCCCTTGCAGCATTTGAATGTCATTTGTCTACATACATACGTAATCTCACCAACTGCACAAATACATGGCCCATGCTTTGGCAGTGTATGTTGCCACTGAAAAATGTTGCTGCTGTTGATGCACTGGTGTAACACACAGGTATACTGTAGAAGAGTACTGTCTCTTGGGTTAAGATAGCACCAGCTTTGCAAAGGACTGGCCAGAAAAACAGCCATCTTGTAGAAGATTATCTGCAGTAATTTGAGAGACAGGAGCATTGGATACAAAGCATGCATGAAGCATGCATGCATAGATGCATTTTTTTAAATAGGCATCTGATACTTTATATGTCCAGTGCTGTTGTGCTATGGCTTTCAAGCCCTTTCAACTCCCTTTTCCAGGAATATGCTGCAATGTTGGAGACAGTTGTATACAATGCATGCTGCATGCACACCTGCATCTCAGGCGTGTCTAACATGTGGCTCCCCCCACAGCATTTCCTCTGTCTCAGCAGTCATATAGCCAATCACCTTGTGCCATCTTTTAGATCCCATGGTATATGGACTGATGTACCAAGCTTATCCAGAGACATCCCCATATTGTAGATATACTACTGCTTTCCATGGCAAGACTCTCGTTATGGCTGATAATGAGTCTGGTGGCAGACAGCTAGTGGTTGATGGTTTCACACAAACATCTCATGGAAAGTTTTCTTATCCGTGAAAAGATATTGTGTCTTATGTTTGTCCAACAGTTGTCAATATCAGCTTTGCTGTCATTTGGATATGAATATCCCATACAAATGTTGATGCATTGCAGACATCCCTTAGGCACCTAATATTATTCAGTCAGGATAACACATGCACACTACCACACACCTTAGCCAACAGTTACTTGATGAGTGATGCATGCACTTTCCAGGTATCTTAACTTTGTCATGCACACACTTAATTCCAATATGCATCCTCTTCTGTGCTCTGTTTTGCCCTTCATGAATTTCTTGTGAGATGTTTACTGGTGCTAGCAGGAATAGTTCAGTGGAGTTGAGTATACAACATTCCCAAGCAGCCATCCACATAGCATGATATGTCTTTGAAAAGTGTAATGAAAGGCTGATACTACCAGATGTTGGCATCATGGTTTCCTCCTGTGTAGTTTGTGTGCATATCCATTATCCAACATACTGGGTAACACACTAACTCCATGGATTTGGAGTGATACTTATGACAACTAATGCAGACCTATATGTCACTGTTCCATTATACCCTGGTGCCAAATCTTTGCAATCTGTTACTTCAATGGTGCCTAACAGTCATAAAATGAAAAGCAGATATTATTGATGTCCAGTCAGAATAGGTGGCAGGCATGTATTTATACCCTGTTGCATTCTGTACCATCTGTAATGGGAACTGGTCAAAGATACATACTATGTTGAAGATTTCAGTTTGCCTTTTCTGTGCTGTCCACATGTTCTATGAATCTACGTGTTGCAGACACGGTTACTGGCTCTTATAACCATATGCTAATAATCTATTCATGGGTATTAGGCTCTATAAACAACAGCATTTGCTTGAAACATCACTGTTGTTGCCCTTTGATACCTGAGAAAAGTCTCAGATTGTTATATGCAATCCCCTGAACATCTAAAATGTAAAAGTGACTAGGGAGAATATGTATTAACTGTAAAACTAGGGTATATCAGAGTGCTCTCCTTTCTCCAAGGTAGAGTGATTTTGGATATAGTACAAATAAGTAGAGATGGTGTGTAAAACACAGAGTGCTGAAATCCCCACTGCAAGAAGGATTTAGTAGTGTAGCTGTGAACTTCAGAATTCCATTTGTTTTTTTTTTTTGTTTTTTTGAGCCACAGCATTTCAGTTTTCCTAGTCTCAGAAAGTGCAGTATTAGATCTGACAGGATGAAGGTAAGGCAGTTCATGCAGCCTACCTCGATCTGGCCAAGGCCTTTGATACCATTCCTCACTCAGGAATTATTGACAAACTCAGCAAACTAGGCATCAACCCCTATATTGTTAGGTGAGTTGCAAATTGGCTCACAGATAGGACCCACAGTATGAAATTAGCGGACTCCAAGTGGGACTGCCAACCAGTCATGAGTGGAGTCCTACAGGGATTTGTCCTGGGTCCTCTCCTGTTTGGCATCTACTTCTTAGAAGTCCAGGCCAACACAGAGGGTCTCTGGCTGACCAAATTTGCAGATGACTGCAAGCTGGGAGCCATTATTAGCTCCCCAAGTGATGCAGACATCCTACAGAAAGGCCTCACTGAGACCAACGACTGATGTTGAAACTATGGCCTTAAGCTTAATGCCAAAAAATGCTTAGTCATCCCCTTTGAGAAAAACTCAGTTCCCACTAATTACCACACTGATAGTAGTCCACTGAACACTGAAGGAGTTATAAGAGATCTGGGGACACAGGTTGACAGCAACCTTTCCTTCGACCACCGCATTGCCACTGTGGTCAGAAAGTCCTTCTATGTGGCACATCTCATTACCAAGGGTTTTTAATCCATGAAGAAAGAGGTCATCATTTCTCTCTACTCTTCCCTCTTTAGACTAATCATAGAATATAATGCCCCATTTGGCATGTACCTCACTAGACACTTGCAACAGTTGGAGAGGCCACAAAAGTACCTCCCGAAGAGGATCCTAGGCCTTAAACATATCCTACATGGACAGACTCAAAAAACTCCAGCTATTCTCTGTCTCATATTGTCTACTAAGAAGCAATCTCTGCTTGACTTACAAAGCCATGTCTGACCCAGCTCTGTTAGAAATACTACATCTAAAGAAATCCCAATCACTTCACACCACATGCTCCAGAGACCTCAACCTCATTACCACAATCAACAGGACATGCTGGAGGGACAGGTTTATAATCCAGAGACTGCCCATGCTCTGGAATAGACTTCCCATACATGTCATGCAGACCACCTCACTAGCCCTCTTTAAGCAAAATCTTGATGAGTGGATGGGTAATAGAAAGTTCACACCAGGGATCACTCTAGTGGCTTTACTTGATAGAGGTACTGGGAACTAATGACGGGTGACACAATGGCAGGGCACTTCTATGGGCTAGGCTTGTAAAGGCCCCATTGCCATTAGCCTAGTACACACCTATGAACCTATGAACTTAATGCTCAGAACCATTGTCATCAATTCATTGATGCTGACGCGAGTTGTTGTTGCATGGTTGGGGTCACAGGCAAGCCTGCTATTACCAAATGGTTTCAGACCATAACTCTGTTTTGTCAGTCTCGGCTACATTTATATGGATGCCTCCATGTATGGCAAGTCACTTTTTAATATGTTTTATGCATGTACATCTGGTGCATGTTTATCATTTGCATGATACCATGTACATTGTTGTATAGTTATATAGTGGCAATTTGCTTGCCATACATATCTACCGTTTTTGCTGCTTTAGCTGTGCACTAGACATACATATAGCATAAATTTCCCCCTGAGTTTCAGGAATACATTAAACTTGAATAAGCTGTACTGCAATGTATAGATATGAGGGATGAGTCATGTTCAGCATTACTTAGTTATTTGTTTTATTACTTTATTACTTAGTTTATTACAACTTGTTTATCTGCTAATGATCTCAGTTCAGTTCTTTTATAAGAGCGATTCTGCATAGAAAGAATAAAAACATAATAATAAT
This sequence comes from Protopterus annectens, assembly GCF_019279795.1. Classification (NCBI taxonomy): domain Eukaryota; kingdom Metazoa; phylum Chordata; order Ceratodontiformes; family Protopteridae; genus Protopterus; species Protopterus annectens. The sequence goes on along the minus strand of NC_056737.1, from coordinate 349,055,244 downwards.
AAAACAATATGATGTAACTTAAAGCATTATAGCTACTAGCTCCCATTACAGTGATTCATAGAAGTTAAAACTATGGCACTGCATAGTTTATGCTCTACAATCCAGATCCATGAACCTGACAGAAAAGGGCAAGTTAGACAAGTTATGAATAAATAATGTAAGTATCCAGAAAGAAGAGGAACATACACATCCACAAACTCAGGCCTGCTCTGTTAAATGCAATTGTCTAGGGATGCTCTTTCCTGTGTCCCAGTTGTCTGTTGTAACACCCTGCCCAAATTCTTATGTTTATCAGTTTTATAAATGCACTACATACATTTAAGGATGGTCGTTTTCATTGCTATGCTGATTCACGCATGTCTACTGCAACTTATTATAACATGGCTGACTCATTAATGATATTAAATGGTGCACTAACCATGCATGTATATGTAGGCTTGCACACATACACCTAAGCATATTAAGTTATTGAAAAAGGGATGTAGTCCATGTGCAGGAATATAAACTACATAAGAGCTGGAGAACATAACAGTTTGTTCCCTCTCATAATATGAATGTGTACAGAGTTGTTTAGACAATGCCTTTGAATTCTGCTGGGTGGCATGGCACTCATATGTTCCATAAGGTTCCCTGTCACAAGGATGAAAGCTCACAAGACTGAACATCAAAAGACCAAATTGGGACTATCAAAAACCTGGAAGGAAAAATAACAAAGACCGTGTTTGTGAGAAAGCATGGCACAGTGGGAATTGGGGTTTTCCTCCTTTCCCCACTATACTCTGATCTCAGAGTTTGTATATTTCATTAGAAGGGGGTGTGCAGAGTGCAGTCATGCTTCATCCCTTGCAAAAAATGTTGATGATTTTTTTTGTTTGCTTGCTTATTTTTTTGACCTTCCAGGTTTTTGATGTTCCCAGTTCTGTCTTTTGACGTTCTGCTTTGTGAGCTTTCATCCATATGATAAGGACCTGTTCCATAAATACCTAATGTATATGAGCAGACTTAATAGAAACAGGAATAGAGAATATAATGTAAAGCCTGCTGAAAAAGGAAATATCAAGAGGTGCACTAACAATCCATACATGTATACGTAGGCTTACACACATACACCTATGCATATTAAGTTATTGAAAAAGGGATGTAGTCTTTGTTCCCTCCCATAATATGAATGTGTACAGCCGGTCCCTATAGTATGCTTTTCTTTCCTTTATGAACTGGGTGCAAGTCATGATATAAAAAAAGGTAATTAGGCCTCTGTTATGTATGTTTTTAAACAGTAAAGTATGCAGCCATTTTACCTTTATTTTACCATATAATAATAATAATAATAATAATACGATGGATGGTATTTTATTAAAAGAAAACTCATCTTCCTGTTTATCCCATACCACAAGACATATTTAACATTTAGTATACGTTTTCTGTGCAACTAAAAGATCATTTCAAAGAAACATGAACATCATACAGAGCTTTTTAAACTTTTGTATAATACTGAAAAACTGTATGACTGATATAAATTAGGTGTTCATTTTCAGGTTACTAATAATATAAATTCTCATGAGTTCAGATCTTAAAGCTTATGACTATTAAAGCTGTAATACTAAATGAATAAGAAGAAACTGTGACTGCAACGTTGCATTTGGAAGTTGAATCGGAAGAATGTAATCCAGATAAAAGTATCTATGCTTCTGGGATCCTTTATAGTTTATTCCAGTATGCACACACTCTATGATTGGAGAATTCTTGGAGGATTAAGAATGTTATTGCTGTTTGTTAAGTTTAATGCCTATGTGGTATCTTTTTTAAGTAAACTGAGTAGTAAAATGATATTTTGAGTTGATATTCTTCATAACAGGATATTGTCTAAAAGCCAGAACAACAACTTGTGAAAAAAAAGCCCACTTTTCAGCAACTGCAGATGTTGAATCAAGGTTCATGCCATATACCATACTGTTTTCATCTTTAGCTTTACTCGGGTTACATAATATTGTTACATTTGTCTTGTTGTACATATGTTTTGGCAACTTTTTTGCATGCTTCTGTAATTTACTTGTTACTCATCCAGATGTTTTATGTTGTCACTCTTAGCTCTATACCTGTATTGTGGTCACCCATCCACCTCTGCTGATACCACATTAGTGAGTAGCATTGACATTATAATATTAATATCCTCATCTTTAATCAAAATTCCTTTCCCTATTTTTCTATGTGCATCTCATCCCTGTATTTCTTATAGTACCTCATTCCAGAATCCCTACTCTTTGTTCCGTCTCTTACTTAACCCACCTACAGCTGTATAGTAGCTACTATTGTGTCTGAGAAACAAATGTAGTTGATTGTTTCACCATTATTCACTGTACATGGATTGATTGATTCACTCACAATCAGTTCTGCCTTCTTCAAAAAATCCCATATGTGAAGTTACTAAAGGGGAAGTAAGTGTGATGAAGTCCCCCCAACACACACACACGCACACACACACACACACACACACACACACACACACACACACATACACACACACACTTTTATATATGTAGCATATTCTTTTTATTAATATAGTGTAATTTTTCATGTCAGTGAATATCATGTTATTGAAGCTTTGTCATTTAACACATTTACAGGATTTTCATTGATAAATGCATAAGTATCTGGCTGAGAAATGTGGATCTTTCTTCAGCCATGCATGTCCCTAGGATTTATAGATTGTAAGCTATTTTGTGTTTCTGCCAGTACCTATAGAATACCAGCTGGTCGTTGGTAACAGTTGTGAAGTGAGGCAAAGCTATCACATGTTTTACTGTGCATGGTGACCAGCTCCTCATGGGCAGATGGAAAACATGTCATGTGACCCATATCTGTTATTCTGCTGCTTACCGTGGATTTCTGTCTGGCATTCAGTGGATCTTTTACATGTATGTTCTCCTTCTAGGACTTTCTGTGCCAGCTCTGTGAGCATTACATTTTTCTCTTCTTATTTTGGATATTTCTGTATACACAGACCACTTATTGTTTTAATTAAGAAATAGGCCTGTATGTATATGTGTGTGTGTGTGTGTGTATAGATAGTTAGATAGATAGATAGATAGATAGATAGATAGATAGATAGATAGATAGATAGATACACAAAATCACTCACTTACTGAACTCAATTGGATTCTATTACAAGTATCTCATTGGGGTCAGCACATGGAAGCATGCATTGAATATAATAGATTATACCATGATCCCACCAAAACGTGCACGCTGATTGGCCAGCATGCCCATTGTAAATCGAGTTATACTAATGGAAAAAGGTCCGGTCGCCCGGACTTTTTTCCATTAGTATAACTCGGTTTTTTAAAACACTGTCTCGCTATGTTAAATGGGTTTAACATAGCGAAACACTAAAAAAAAGCAACGGAGATCTCCATTGCTTATTTTAAAGCTGTCTCGCCATGTTAAACCCATTTAACATAGCGAGGCAGTGTTTAAAAACAGCGGAGAAAGCAAGATCTCCGTTGCTTTTTGTTTCGCTATGTTAAATGAGTTTAACATGGCGAGACAGTTTAAAATAAGCAACGGAGATATCCGTTGCTTATTTTAAAACTGTCTCGCCATGTTAAACTCATTTAACATAGCGAACACTAAAAAAGCAACGGAGATCTTGCTTTCTCGTTTTTGCCACAGCTCTGATGTACTGTGCAGGCGCAGTACATCAGAACTGCCGCAGATGCCGGACATCTGCGGAAGGGCAGTAAACAGGCATTATACTATGCCATTATTTAAGAAAAGTGATAGTTTCTTTTCTTAAATAATGTCATGGTATAATAGCAATAACCCACGCCTGGGTGTGGGTAATGCTAAATTACCCACGGTTGGCTTTGTTTGGTCCCTCGGGCTTCGCCCTCGGGACCAAACCACGCCAACCGTGGGTAAATTTAGCATTACCCACACCCAGGCATGGGTTATTGCTATAATATCACCACAGTGACTGCTGCAGTTCAAGGATTCTTCATCCATTGTTGTGGAGTTCTCACAGTAAACTGATGAAGTTAAATTTTACATATGTATGATCGATATGGCTTGATAAAAGCATGAATGGCTAATGTACACATGGCCACAGATGCACTGTCAAGCTAGCAGTGATAAGTGCCTGGCTTGTTGTTATTGTTAAGGGTTCCTAGTTAAACTGAAATAATGGCAAATGTCAATACACATTGTGTCATGTTTTAAGTCCAGTAAGATGTGAAATCTTAGCTATCGTACTTCACCTTTCTTTCTTTCTTTTTTTTTTTTTTTTTGCTGTTTTATTATTAAAGATAGCTGCATTTTATAAGCTAGCCCAGCCAAAAGTTTTTTATATGCACATTACAACCCAAAAATTCAAACTCTGTGTGTGTGTGCCTGCGTGTGTGTGTGTGTGTGTGTGTGTGTGTGTGTGTGTGTGTGTGTGTGTGTGTGTGTGTCCACATGCATTTGTGAGGTAAGTATCTGTAATGTGACCTAAAATATAAGAAGAGAGCATTGTTAATTTGTTTTCTGATAGAACTTAAAACATGCATTGCTTGATGTGTATTTATGCTGTAGCAATAAACCTTTAAATGAAGACTGGTGGATTTGCCAGCTATGCTTTATGAACATTTCAGTGCCTCATTTCTGCATTACAAAACAAACTGCTCATTCTAATTATACACAATAAATTATATTTTTAATGTTTGCCCTGTCTATTTATAACCTTTACAGGTAACTAAGTCACAAGATAGTTGGTTTGTTCCCCACTTATGTCTAGCAAGAGAATGATATGGTTCTGTCATTATTCTACACTAAAGTCTTGTTTTCTGGATTTGACCAGTACTGTTATGTGATGTGGTCACTATATGACTGTGTCTATAAAATTCTACATTTTTTTAGGTTTGAGGTATGTACCTGTAATACTCTCCTGAAGCGTTTATTGATTTTTACATCGATTTTTAAGAGCCACAGCACATTTATCTTCTATTGCATTGGTGGTGTAACTAAAATAGCCAGACTATATATTAATGCAATGTTAAAGCATGAATTAATTTTCATTAAAATTGACCCTAGAAAATTGAACTATCATATCAAAACATTAATGTCGATATTTTAGTATTGCATTTTTTTAACTAGGAAGGTAATGCATTTATATAATACATTATTTTCTAGCACCAATGGTCCTTAGATAAGAATAGAAATGTGAAATTTAATTCTGTTAAAAATATATACCATCAGAATTGCCACATTTATCTCATGAAATTTTTAATAAATTCATGCTCAAGCTAGCTTGCACTTAGAATTTCACTATTTTATCATGGCTTATAAAAGTTACCCACACAAAATATGCTTGGCTTGTTTTTTGATCTGGTGTCTGCATATTGCAAATTCAAATGTGCATTAGGGAAAAGTTATTATTTACAATTTTTGCTGGAAAGCCTGTGAAGAGCAAAAGATAGTTTTAGGGAGCATCAGAAAAAGTTAGAAAGTATTTATCAGCTACAGTGATTGCTGTTTAGAACATACACTTCTGCAGATAGAATAAGAAGTGACTATTTGTGTTTGTGTGTTAGTGTATGCGTGTGTTCATTTATCAGTCCATTGGTGTACTGTCCTTTATCTTGAGCTCGCCCTTTTGCTCTCTCTCTTTCTCTTTGCTGTGTGCACCCAGGCTGCATAATGGAGGAAAAATACTGAAAGAAATCTCACTGGTAATGGTAATAATCTGCATACAAGACTTTAGTCTGAATCAGTATTCCCCTCTTTCTCTGTCTTTTTTTGGGCTGTTAGTTCTTTAATACTGTTGGACCTCATCAGTTATTAAATATACTTGAACATAAATTGGCAAGTCTGTAAGTTCTAATCCCTTGAAAAGCTTCATTTGCAGCTATTTCTTTGATCACTGTAATCTTGATCAGTAGAACTTAAAGAAATTTGGAGCTTGACTGTTGTACTATTGATTAATTCCAGCAAGCAACAAATGCATTACTTACAAGGAATAAACAAACAAAATTCAAAACCTTGCACGGGTGTGTTTGCAGACCATTTCTTGCACAAAGTGGCTTTTAGTATCTAAGCTGTTAAGCCAATATCTGGTTAGATAATTCACTTTTTACCATTTTTAGATCTAGTAGTAAGTTACTTTTTAGCAGTGTTCTTAGTTCCATTATTTAAGATGTTATTAACTGCTATAAGATGTCAAGGTCACTCTCAGAACATTCACTTCAAAGTGAAAAATATAGAAACCGCATTTATTTCCATGAATACAGGTTATATGCAGCAGTAAAAGTAGCTCTGAAAAAACATTTCAAATAATTTAATACATCATGCTGTTGCAAGATAAAGCTGACATTTGTGACATCTTTATCATCTGTTAACTCAGCTTTTTTTGTTAGGAACCTCATGGGAAGTGGAAGGTGTTGTGACTAAGCAGAAATTATACACCTTCTCATTAGGCCGATAACTGTCTGGGCAGTAGAACTTAACAGGTTTACTATGCAGCTGTGAACTAACAGAAGGAGGCACAGATACCAGGCTCAGTGACAAAACATTGCTCCTGTCACACCCTAAATGAAAGAGAATAGACCATGGGAAGAAAAACAATGCATTACAAAAGAGATGTATTTAAAAAGTAAATTGTTATCAAATACTTTGCCAGATGGCAGGGAGGTACTTTATATTAAAATGGACAGACACCATATTTGGGCAATTTGCATTCACTACAAATATAAAGTTGTGCAGAAAAAGATTCCCAGTGAAACTGCAAGTAATATCATATCAGTTCATTCCGTCAATGATGCCATAGCAAATTATTGTGCATTACTGATAACTATTTTATGAATCCATGTACTTCTCTCCACTTTTTGGGTGCTGCATCATTTCTGACCACAGCCTTTATACAATACCTTTTAGTCTAAACAAACAATATAAAATTAAATTGAAAACATGCTGACATTGTTCAATTATTATACTACATTAAACTCATATTTAATTAAGTCCAGTGATTGTGCCTTGAAAGATTGTTTATCACATTTAGGTAATAAGATGTTAAGAACAAGAATAGTAAAATATAAGTCATATCTATGCTATTGGTAAGTCAAAGCAAGGGGTACAATAACTTCAAAAAAGTTATATGATTTTATTTTGGAGATGGCAGATTGACTTTTTTTGCTATCCATATGTTCTTTCTGCCCCATATTGCCGAGCATCCAGCAACTATCACTGCTATCCATTATATCCCTACATGTGTAAGAGCTTTGACATCCATACATTTTCTCAAGGATTACAGCCACAAAATTCATTCTTTTTCAGACTGTGCATCCATGGAATAGCTGTCAAGAAGCCCACCATAAGGAGATGTTTGTTCTTTGCTAAACCCCATTTACTGGTGGTGATCTAAGCACTAACATCTCTATAGGGGCTACCAGTACTCCCAAAAAAGGAGTGCAGATACCCATATGAGCACTGCAGGAGCTACAGAGATCTCAGTTGAGTGGCCATGCTCATATCCCTCCCCAAACTGTGTTCTAGCCCTCACCTACTACTATAACAGCAAAGCAAACAGCCAGGAACCATCAAGTATATCCACTGTGGTGAGAAGTGCCAAGAAAAATAACACACTTTTCCTGCCCTCTCAGCCCAGCTGTTCCAGCACCTCAGCAACTAATCAAACTCAGGGTAACAGTCAGAGCTCTATCCCTCTCCTCCATAGACATTCATAACCCTTGAGCTCTGATGCTAACTCCAAATGCAGATGTTTCCCTTGAACTAACATCCTCTCTAAAATAGTTGATTTTTTTCCCCAGTGTTGATAATTGTCTAGCAGAAAAAAATGAAAATTTAACTTTTCTTCTATAAATGTTTTCTTCCACATTTTTAAAATCATTTGTAATATTTTTAAATACAAATAGCATATTTTACTTCTTAACACCTCTGACCTCCATAAAGTTTCCTACATATTATTTTTCCAGTCCTGTTCATTCCTCTTGTTTCTTGACAATTAATATTCCTAAACTCCTAATTATCTCCCTCCACTGCTTTCAGATCCATACCTTATCACCAGCCTTCTTTTAGTTTTCTCAAAGGTCTTCTTAACTATCCTCTATACCTACTTAAATAACCTTCTCCTTTTGTCTCCTATCAACCTTTCATCATCCAGTCCCATATAAATCCACTTTTTAAGGTCAATCATTTCTATCTTTGTTTACTGTTCACTCTATAATCTATTTAGTCCAAATGCACACCCTCAGTATTGCGTTTTTTGTATCTCATCTGTTTTTTCCCCGCACTTTTTATACTTTTTCCTTTATATTACTGTCTGACATTTCCCTTCCAAATAAAAACAACCCTGTCACTTCTTGCCACAAATCCACCACTTTCCTTTTACTAATCCCTTCTACAGAGTTTTTATTGTTTCTTTTTAATTCATTTTTTTATTTTTAACATATAAACAGAAATACATTTAATATAGTTGTAAATAGCATCAACACAGTAGTAAAGAGAAAATAAAATAGTTTTTTTTCCAAGAAAAATTAAAAAAATATACAATATATAACACATGCCTGTGATATATTAACTAAAACAAATTCTAGTACTCCAGAGAGTAAAGTTCAGTATAGTAAATAGTAATATATGTTATATAAACAACAAACATTTTGAGAAACAAATTCAGGAGACAGAGTTCTGTTAAAATAAATCAATTACAGATAATACTTTCATCCAGGGATTCTTAACAAATGTCTCAAGAAATAACCTACTTTCCTTTATGTCAGTCAAAGTTAAGGCTACTTCTTTTAAGGAAGATAATTCTTCAAAGGACAGCTGTGAAATTGATCTCCAGTGCTTAGTGAAACTTTTTCTTGCCAGTGCCAAAATGGCCTGGAACAGGTAGAGATTCTCATTAAACAAGTTGTGATTACCATTTATATTAAATTGAACTAAAAATTTAAAGAAAAATAATCAAACCATAAAGCTTTCATGAAATCTTCTATGGAAGTCCAAAAGTGTTTCAGTGAAGGACAGACAAAAATATATACATGCAATCTGCATTACAAATTCTGGTACACCTCCAACATTTAAGAGTGCTGTTTTTATCAACTTTGGCCATTCTATTTGCAATTAAGAAATTTATATAAAAATTTCTATGTAAATATACACCAATGCTGAGACCAAAATGTATTTTTAATAGAATTTAATATTCATGATTTCTACTCTTGATTAAAAGAGAGCTGTGATCCATTGTTATATGTTTCCAAAATGTTTCATTTAAATTCTGCTGGGAGTCATAACAGATTATCAGCTTAAATTTGATCTCCAAGTCAATAATTCTATCAAAAAGACTCACCAGAAACTTGGACTTCTTTATCGCAACAAGAGACATTTAACCAGCACAGCCAAAACAACTCTCTCCCATGCATTTCTTCTTCTTCCCACCCTTCTTTATAGCTGTCAGTTATTCACAAAACTTAACATCACACTCAGTACAAAGCTTGAAACAACCAATAATAAGGTAGCCAGATTTGCAGTAAACCAAACCTATACATTTCACCATTGCCTATCCCGTAAACAATTGGACTGGCTTGAATTCCCTCACTTGCTCCTACTTAATCAACTACAAATTATCCACTCCATCCTCTATCTACCATCTTTCTGTCCTAGCCTTCTTTCTATTATATCTAAATATTCCCCAACCAGGACACTACGCAGCTCTGACCAAGACTTCCTTCAGATCTATAAACCCAAAACTAAAACAGGATGTTTACTCTACAGCTATAACCCTGCTGCAACTTGGAACCAACTCCCCCAAGAAATTAGGTCCCTTGAACATACCAAGCATTTCAAGCTAGCCACTCAAAGATACCTAACAAACAAATTGTCCTGTAACTGTAGTCATCCTCCCTGAAACTTCCCTACTCCCTATTTCTTATACCTCCCCTTCTATCAGCCCTCTATTTCTTATACCTCCCCCTCTATCAGCCCTTCCTTCTATTCCTTCTTCCTCATTTTCCTCTCCTCCCCTGTCTATCTTAATTAGCTTCTACCCCTTTGTCCCACTGTATTAACACTTCATCCCCTTGCTATTCCTTGTACTTATACTGTATATAACCAAACAGGAATTATAAATGCATTATTCCTTGATGACATTGTACCGGAGTGCTTTTTCTGTATGATTTATTGTAAATGTTATTTTGATAACAGTTTGTTTAGCTGCAAATATGATTTCTAAACTGTTGTATGTAAAATTTATAAACTCACTGTGGAGCTTTTCTCCCCAGGTCTCCACTGAAAATGAGCCAAAAGCTCGGTTGGACTAACCCGGTCAGCAAATGTAAATTAAATAAATAAATAAATTAGCATTGTACTCTATCAGAATTTTTTATAATTTACAGATAAGTTTTCTACTCTAGAGTTGTTGAATAATATATTATAGAAAAGTTCAATTAGTTAAGTTTTTCTTTATGACAAAAATATGCAAGAAAGAAACATTTGTCTTGAGCTTGTATTTAGTATTCTGTTAGAAGTAACCACTCTTGAAGATCAAAATGATAATCATTTCTAAGCTGTTGAAGATCTTTTTTCTTTTAGATCTTTAAAAATTTGATACCACAAAGAAAAGCCTTTGGTTTCCAGAAATCAAGTTTAAGTGTAGAGACTTTATTAAAGAAAGATTTGCATATACTAAATGGAATAATAGTCTCAAGCCAGAATTTCAAGTCTATTTTGTTGAGTATGATATTTCTGAAAGAATTAATGGTGAGGTTCTTAAAATGAAAATGATGAGGAATGAAAGTTATATTGTAAATTGTTACAAAGATAATGCAAAAATAATTTGCTTTGATTTATACTGTGTTTATTTCCTGTTGCATCATCATTACTATTAAGTAGGTGAAAATGTTTTCCAGTCTGAGTTATAATTAGGATCAATCCAGTTTAGGATAGTTTTAAAACTTGTTACTTTAACATAGGTATCTGCATCTGGAAAGTTAATACTGCCGAAGTTCCAAGGCTTAGTTTATGATGTAGGGCTAAACTTAAGTTTGTTTAGAAACCATAAGAATTTTAATAATTGTTTATTAATGTATTTAGTAGATTACTTAACAGAATACTACAACTTTTATTATGTCTAATAGTTTAGGAAAGAGAATCATTTTTATTAATTGCAGTCTTTCGTCAAAGGATTTTATAGTTTTGCCCCATTTGTTAGACTTCAGATTATGTGTAAAATTATTTTATAATTTCTAGTTCATATTCCTTCAATAGCATTCATTATAGTTATTACTAAATACTTGAAGGAAGTGACATGTTTACCTATAATTTCCTTTTTTGATAAGAAATATAAACTTGATTTCAGATTATTAAAGTACAGACCTGAGTATGATTAAAATAGCTTAACGATAAAATAAGCCTTCTGGTGTTGATCTTGTGTTGGGAAGTGTTAGTAGCCCATCATCAGCAAATAGCATAATTTTGGAAGCATAATTTTCCAAAATTTCTACACCTTTGATATTTGCATTATTTTGAATTAAAATTGCTAGAAAGTCAATGGCTATAGAAAATAAAATAGGAGCAAGGGGACAACATTGTTTAATACCTTTAGTCAGGAAACTGGATGCAGCTGTGAAAGGCCCTAATTTAATGTAAGCTTTATCTTTATAAATATGTTTAATAGGGGAAATTAATTGAAAAGGAAAATCAAGTGATTCTAAGATGTTAAATAAATAACTCCGATTTAAAGAATGAAAGGCCTTTTCATTGTTATTTACAAAATCCATAAAGATTAATAATCTTTTAATATTGTCGTGAATTTGTCTTTGACATACAAATCCAGTTTGGTCTAAAATAATTATTTGCAATAATGTTTTTTTTATCTATTAAAAGGATAGACATAACAATTGTATAATTGTCTAGAAGTGATATGGGTCTGTATGAAGAACAGAGTTGAGGATTTTTATTTTCTTTTATTATGAGTGTGATTAGAGAATATTTCCATAAGGGGAGAATTATCTCATGAGTATGAACTTCTATAAGGTTTCATGGAAAAGTGTCATAATAGATGGGGGTGAATAATTTATATATTTCTATTATTCCAGCTATACCTGGGTATTTAGTAGGTTTAAATTGTTTGATTGTCTCTGAGATCTATTTAAAGGGATTATCATAGTGTATATATTCTTTTAGTTCAGAGGGCATCTTTTTAAAAAAGGACAATTCAAGATCTAGGTTTGGGAAAATATGTTCATGTTAATTTTTTTTATTTAGAGATATGTGGTGATGTCTGAGAACATAAAGGATTCGCCAATGTCTGTGTAGGACTTGTTATTAATATGTTTTATTCAAAGATGCAATTGCTTTTTGATTGTACTTTGACTCTCTTAGATTGTGCATATTTTTGGGAGACACAGCATAAGTGGCAACTATTATTTTTTCCAAAGCTGTGGCTGCTTTATATGATAATATGTTTATCTCTTATTTAAAATTTATATTACATTTACTATTGACTTATCATTTGTTTTATATTTAGCTTTAGTCTCATGAATTTGTGATTGCATATTTGATAGTTCTGATTCCTATTGTTTTGTTATCCACTTATACAAAACTAGAATTTTACAAAAAATATAAGCTTTTAAAGAGTCCCAGATCGTAACTATATTAACTCCTCCAGTATTACTTCTTTTAAATACAGATGCAGTTCAGAAAGGAGCCAGAGTTTGAAATTGTTCTAATTGTTGTTATTTAAGCAGGTATTCTGGTTAAATAAGGTATTTTTTACAATGATGAATGGAATTTTAGAATAAGGGTATTGTGATCAGAAATAAGACAGTAATACTGAAAGAGGATATCTTTGAAATTATGTCATGAGATACTAGTATTCTATCAATTCCAGTCTGTGTACCCACTTTATATGACTAATAAGTAAAGAATAATGAACAGAAGTCTGTCAGAGTGAATGCATCTTTTATGTTAAGATTTTCAATCCAGTTTTTAAGCACGCTTGCAGTTGAAATCATTCTTAGGTTTTTCTTTATTTTTAGAATCTGAATCATCTAATAAACAATTAAAGTCATCAGCTATTATTAAAGTACCTTTATATTTGTTAAAAATCATGTGTTTGTGCTTTTTAGTTGAACTTTGTCTCATCCTAGGAAGTAAATACACATTTACTAGAGTCAATAATCTGCAGTGTTTTAAAACAAGAGTTGAGACCATCTTGCTTCCCATATTTATGAATGATCTGTGGTGGGATAGCAGTTTTTCCATAAAAACATCAATCCTCTTCTAATGCTTTTATGGGATAGCATTTTTTCCATAAAATCATCACTCTTCTTCTCTTGCTTTAAAATGAGAACTGTGCCAAAATCAAATAAATAGTGGAATTTCATTAATTATTATCTGCATATATAAAGTGTGTTTCTTAAAGGAATATAACTTTATCTTTGCTTTTAAATAATGAATCAGGTTAGATGTTTTCCTTGGATTATTTAAACCATATACATTCAAAGATAATAGTTTGTCTATAAAATATGCTAAGACAACAGTCTAATCATCAAAATAACTTTATTTTACCTAATAAATATTTTATAATTATACCTCCTGAGTTTTTTGCAGAGTTAAAGCAAATATTTCAGCCATGATAAAGTAAAAAGGAAACAGTAATAAACTAAAGAGAATAATTCTATTAAATAATGGACTTCACAAAATTCCTAGCCTAGTATAAGATCCACTAGACTATCCTTCACTATCCAAATAGCCCAGAGCTTAGAACTCTGCAGCAAAGATCTAATAATACAGACATTTATGAATTATAAGGATTCATTTTTTTTAATAAGAATATGGCGAGTGTAGAAGTGGATGAGACTACTAAATCAACTTGTGTATGAGAAGGAGAGATGAGATGATAAATGAAGATTCCCACTCCTCTTTTGTTGATGTACTGGAAAATAATAGGGTTCAACCAAACACCCTAATAATGGATAAATTCAACTACCCCACCATTAACTGGGAAAACTACTAGTGTACCAACTCCTTCACACAGCGCTTTCTGGAATTCATAAACTCCACTGCCCTGGATCAACTTATCCACACCCCCACCAGGGGCAACAATATCCTATACCTAGTCATTACCAACAAGAGTGACTGGTGTTCCACACCTGAAATCAACTCCTCGTTGGTCCGATCCGACCATAAGCTAATCACCCTTGATAGCCACATCCTGCCCCTACCCCCATTAAGGAAACCATGGTAAAACATTTCTCCAAAGCCAACTTCATGCTTCTTAAGACAGAAGTGGTGAACTTCATGACACCCATGCAGATGGACAATACAGTTACGACTGCTGAATCCTACACAAATGCACTCTATAAGCACTTACACGAGTGCATGGATCATGCTTTCCCAAATAGAACCAAGACACTATCCTCCAAAAAAAATGAAGCCAATCTGGTGGTCCCCTGCCATAAACAAACTGTACAATAGAAGGAAGAAATTCTTGCAAAAGAGAGTAAAATCCCATTAGTGGAGGAGCTCCCAGGTCAGCTTCAGTAAGAAGCTGAGATCCCTTATAAGATCCTCCAAAGCCACTGATTCTAAGGACAACCACAAAGCATTCTATAGCTATGTCAAGAATTTCAATGGCAACACCCAGATCTGCTCTGAGTTACACCACACCGGCACGAAAATTACAGAACCAACTAATATTGCCAACATCCTGGCAGATAGGTTCAGTGCTGACTTTACCCTCCCTCACCCCATAAAGAGCCCATATCTATACAGAAAGAATGCAGAGTCACTGTAATCACAACTACGCAGGTAACAGCTGCACTCTCTAAAGCAAAAAACACAGCATCCATGGGGCTGGACAACATCTCAGGCTGCATTTTACATGAACTTCAGAATGAACTGGCTTCCCACCTAAGCACCATGCCCACTGAATGGCATACAGCAACAGTTATCCCACTCCACAAAGTGGGAGCCACCACTGATCCTGGGAACTATCACCCTATTAGCCTGATGAGCCTGGTCTGCAAGGCCATGGAACGTATCATCATGGAATGCATAAACAAACACATTGGTAACCTCCAAACTCTGGATCCCACCCAGTTTGGGTTTGTGAAAGGCAGATCATGCCTCCTGAACCTGATCAACTTCTTTGAGACAGTCACCAAAGCCATAGATGAGGGTAAGGTGGTTCACACAGCCTATCTTGACCTCGCCAAGGCTTTCAACACCATCCCCCATTCTGAAATTATAGCTAAACTCACTAAACTAAGTATACATCCCTACATCACAAGATGGGTTGCCAACTGGCTCACTGACAGAACCCACACTGTAAAAGTTGCACACTCTAAATCTTACCTCAAAGCAGTGACAAGTGGAGGCAGTCCCACAGGGTTCCATCCTGGGACCTCTCCTGTTTGGTATCTACTTCTCTGAAGTACAGGCCAACACACAAGGCCTCTGGCTAACAAAGTTCGCAGATGACTGCAAACTGGGAACCATAGTCGAGTCCCCAAATGATGTGGAAATCCTACAGAAGGGCCTAGCTGAGACAGATGCCTGGTATCAGAGCCATGGACTCAAGCTCAATGCCAAAAAGTGCATTGTCATCCCCTTTGGTAAAAACTCTGTACCCATGAACTACCACATAGACAGCAGTCTACTTAACACAGAATGTGTGATAAGAGACCTTGGGACCCAGGTGGACAGTAGTCTGTCCTTTGATAGTCACATCGCCGCAGTAGTCAGGAAGTTCTTCTACGTGGCACACCTCATCATAAAAGGGTTCTCATCCAGGACAAAAGAGGTCATTGTTCCCCTCTACTCAACACTCATTAGACCCATTATAGAGTACAATGCCCCTTCTGGAATGTACCTCACAAGACATCTGCAGCAGCTGGAATGGCCACAGAATACCTCACAAAGAGGATTACTGGCCCTCAAACAGATGCCCTACATTAACTGTCTCAAAAAACTACAGCTTTACTCAGTAGCATATTGCCTACTCTGAGGTGATCTCTGCCTAACATATAAAGCTATGTCAAACCCAGAGCTTTTGGACATGCTACACCTAAAGAAATCCCAATCCCTCCGAGCTGCATGGTCTAGGGACCTAAACCTTGTCACCACAATAAACAGGACATGCTGGAAGGACAGATTCCTGTCCCAGAGACTTCCCATACTCTGGAATAGGCTACCCATCTATGTCAAGCAAAGTTCTTCATTAGCACTCTTCTAGAAAAATCTTGATGAGTGGATGGGAAATAGGAAATACACCCCAGGGATCACTTCTGTGTCTCTACTTGACAGTGGCACAGGAAAATAACTTTTTTGGGTGGCATAAGCCAGGGAACCTTGTTGGCTAGGCTTACGTAGGCCCTCAGGCCAATAGCCTAGTACCTACCTATGAACCTATGAACCTATGTGTGTTCTCTTATATTAAATCTAGAAGTCCAAATTAATCACCCAGCATTGAAATACTTGTTATGGCTTAAACCTACATTTTCTATGATCTGAGGATGTAAATAATTAGGTTAAAGAAAGGCAATCTCCATCATGTGCAGCGTTCTCATCTCAAAATGAGAGAAGCACAAACCCGCCACCACGAAGCACAACTCTGCTCAATATGTCAACAATCCAAAGAAGCATGAAAGGGAAGCACACATGCACTTCAAGCAACTGAGTAAAGTCTCCCTTGCCATCAAAAGCATGAAGCAAGCAGACAGGAATGAGGTCAATATTAAAGTAAACAGGCAATCAGCTTTATGTCAGAAAAAAACACAATTTACCAAAGAAAGCCTCTAAAAACATGTTTCCTACTTTCCAAAATGATTAAACACTCCACCTTTGGTTCACTGAATCTGTAGCAAAGATCACCTCATGAAGAATGCCAACCAGAGCAAACAGTGAATGCCAGCAGTCAGTCACAAGTGCTACCAGACATGCTAAAACAAGCAATGCAACAGAGCCTAGGGAGCTAATAATAACTGTCAGTTTAAGGCAGGAAATCATCATATTAACATCAGAAGTAATCTGCTATATGACTGATACCTGAGTTAGAAATAAAGATGTACTAACTTTTACAAATAATTACAAGAAGTAATGAGGTAAACAAAATTTGAATCACTCTTGCTATCAGATGAGAATGAGGTTGAAGCTTACAAATATTAGAGTACTAATTAGATCATCCCATGCCATGTACGGCCAACACAGAGCCCCAGTGAAGAGAGGAAAATATCTTTGAGAAGCAATTTCTTAAGGGAAGGCAAACAGGTGCATTTCATCATTCTCAAAAGAAACATTCTCCCAGATTCTCTATGCCTTGCATGGCATGCAAGATTGGGGCAGGAGGTCTAGCAGGCAATATGTCTGCTGTGCGATAAAAGAACAGCCAGCAGGGGCGTGCATGAGCGCTCCTGCAGTAGCCCTGCACTGACTAAGCCCCTGTATGCAAATCACCCCATTTGCAGGAGAAATCCATGCAAATGAGGTGAATTTGTGACCCAGGAAGCTTGCAACCGACTGTGCAGGACTAGTGCAATCTGCAGAAATATACTTGGTTTGTAACCGAGTACATTTCTGCAAACTCCAAAACGGAGCTGTGACAGCTCCAAATAAAGGCTGCATATCATGTAGTAAGCATGCCAATGACCAAGTATAAAGCTACTGGCATTGCAAACAATGGAAAAAATACAAAAATCAACTTTTAATTTTTTTAGCCGATCTCAGCTGTTTAAGCGTAGGGCAGCAGCGTAAAAATGGGATTGGGGAGAAAATAACAAAATAAACCTAAATTAAGCATTCTAACTAAAATCAGTATTCTGCCATGCAAGTCAATGGCAGGCAGAAGACAACATGGCCAGTGAGCAGTGGTTGCTAAGGGGGGGGGCTTAGTGTGAGACATGTAACTATGCATTAGCAGGCAATCGTATGCAAATGAGGGGAATGATAGTGAATGCCAGTTTTCCCCAGCATGTGAGTCAGGTCCCAACAGTGTAAGAGTAGAAATAGCTTGGTGCAAGTCTCGGAGTTAGGTGACATCATGGGGAGGTTGTCAGGCATACTGAAAGCAGATTGGAGCCCTGTGGCTTGGGTTTGCTCCTAGCTTAGCACAGCTAAGTTAGGGGGTGTGCCTGAACCTGCCTAGCACTCTTTACATTGCCTAAGCAGGTGTGCATACCGCACACTGGGTTTTAAAGGAAGAAAAAAAAGTTAACCAGGAAATAGCATCACTGTGCACATTTGAGCACTCTGTTTGCGCGGTGCACCCCTGGCTTAAACAGGAAAGCAATGGGAAGGGAAAACAGGAGTAGGAAGGTAATCAAGGAGAACTAGCATAGCTGGCAGGTGAAATGTCTCAGAATCAGCTAATTACGCAGGCAGCAGCCCAGCCCAGCACAGTACTATAAACTATGCAAACAACTTCCCCTCTGTTTTTTCCCCATACTCTACACCACCGATGTAGACATCGGGGAACTTTTAACACTCACAACAGCAAAATGATAGGGGCTGCAATAGCTGTCATGCAACAACATTTGAAAGAAACTGAGGGTGATGAGGATGTGAATGCTGTCCACAACCCACAGTGAGGAGATGGAGAGGAGTGTACAGACACAGGGTAACCTACCAGAGGCTACATTAGCTGAAGATAGTGGAGTGCTATAGGGTGGGCAGGGACTTCCTACAGCAAATTGTTGAGCTGTGTTGGCCACACCTGACACACAGAACTAACAGAGGGGAACCCATCCCAGTGGATACCAAGGTATGTGTAGGCCTAAGAATACTAGCTACAGGTACCTTCCAAAGGCCAACTGGGGATATGATGGGGATCTCACAGGCATCAGCATCCAGGGTACTCCACCAGTTTCTGGATGCCATGTCAGCACATGTTGGTGAGCACATATATTTCTCCAACACCCATGAGGCATTGGCCAGCAATATGGAACTGTTCCACCAAATAGCAGAATACCCTGAGGTAGTGGGTGCCATAGACGGCATGCACATATGCATCAAAGCACCTCCTGGTGAGCAGGGTAGCATTTACATCAAGCACAGAGGCTTCTCCTCCATCAACTGCCAGGTTATGTGCGATGCCCAGGGCACAACAAGGAATGTGTGTACTAGCTGCCCTGGAAGCTATCACGATTCCCACATCTGGCATGTCACATAGCTGTACCAGAGATTGCCAATGGGGACATCCCTGATGGTCACCTAGTGGGAGATGCTGGATATGCACTGGAGCCGTGGCTGATGATACCCATCAGAAATGCACACACACCCGAAAAAGAACTCTATAATGAGGCACGTGCACAGACCAGAATTATAGTAGAGCATGTGTTTAGGATGCTCAAGTAATGGTTCCGGTGCCTGGACACATCTGGTGGAGCCTTGCAGTACTCAACAGCTATAAGTACCCAAATTGTCCTCATATGTGCCATGCTACACAATATGATCCTGTGGAAACAGCTGCAGCAGGGACAGCACGGGGCAGGGCCACACAGCCCCCCCACCATTGCCAAAGCCTGCACAGGCATAGAGTGACTCTGCGGAGGAACAACCTGAGCCTGCCCCAGTAGGCAGAAGGAGACGTACCCAGTATGCCCTGGCCTTGGCAAAGAGGCAATGCATAGCACATACACTGACACAAGAGGGACCCAGGGAATAGCACCTCTCTCTGACTCTCTCATACAGTAAAAGGGATGCCAAACATTACACTACCTGTGCTTAAACATGTGTAGGGAGTGTACTATGCGCATCTGACATAGGCAGCCCTGCAGCACCACCCTCAATACTGGGACGCCCACAAGGTAAGTGACTCACACATGCTAGGCAGGGTGGTTCACATACCCAACAACAGTCACAGCCAGCAGGACAGATGTAGACAAACACAAACAAAGGCTGTGCTATGGCCTCTGAATGATGCCTATGGGTAACCTCCTTCACCAAGCCTACACAGACAGACTGCAGTAGGTCATGCGGTGGGATGTCAGTTCTGAAGGGTAGGAAGTCTGAAACAAATATGTAGGTAAATACAAGCCAAGATCTGTAGTACACTGTTATGCCTCTAGGCAGCATGATAGACAGGACTACAGAATGAAATGGAGTACCTGACATACTAGTACAGTCATAGCAAATATGTACAAGTGTCAGGTGTGCCCCCCATCCTACATAGACATGTAGTAACAGTCAGGTGTACTCTCCTAATCCAATGTAGAAATGCAGAAATAGTCAGGTGTGCCCCCCCATCTTATGTAGAACTGTAGTAGCAGTCAATGCCAAGTGATCAACGGATACCCTGCAGAAATAGTATGCTACCTGTAGGTGTACAACACATAGGTCAGCACTGCAGTACAGACTACCTGGACTTGATCCACACATTCAATACAGATTGGCATACTGGACATGCTCACACAATTAGAGAAATGAAGGCAATATCAGTCAATAACACACTGAAAGGTCATACTGGGCATGCTCACACACAAACACATAAAAGCCATGTCTGCAAACACCAGTGGACTAGACATATCTGGCAGTCACAGATGTTAGTGCAGACACTCCTCAGTATGCACCACACATAATTTGGACACACAGTGGACAGGAATACAGACATATATCTAAGGACAACACACTATAAAAAGCCAAAGGTAGATGTACATAGATGTGTGGAAGAGGGTGACTGTGACAAGGAGCCATCCAGGCCTGTCCCACCCAGCACATAGCCAAAGGGCCACAACCACATGAGGTCCAGCTGTCACTCACTGTAGATACTAGCCAATGGTATCTGTCAGCAGTACAGACTATGTGGTGCATGTGCTAGCTGTGCAACATGACTGTATAAGGAAGTAGTCGTCTAGCATCTGTATACACATACCTGTGAAATATGACTTTGTGTGTGGCCACATGTGGTGTGTCAACCTCTAGATGAATAGGTTATGGCTCATGCACACACACTGCCCTCCACATAGCCCTACTATGACAAGGCTGATGAGGTCATCCACTGTGAAATACACCTTTGGGAGAGTTGTAGCCCAGTAATCTCTGTGATGCATCCAATAACTGTGTACTGCTGTAGTGTGATAAACTAGTTAAATAGGAGTTCTAATCCCAGACCTGAGAAGTGTGTGTGTCTTGGTCAGTATGGACAGCAATGCTTTTTAGGGTAGTCACACTCCCTACTTTTCAAATGCTCAACTTTGGCAAGGCTGATGATGTCATCCATCTAGAAATACACCTCTGGGAAGGTTGTAGCCCAGTACTCTCCGTAGCATGTCCAATAACTGTGTACTGCTGTAGTGCGGTACATTAGTTAGCTAGGAGTTCTAATCCCAGACTTGGTAAATGTGTGTGTGTGTGTGTGTGTGTGTGTGTGTGTGTGTGTGTGTGTGTGTGTGTGTGTGTGTGTGTGTGTGTGTGTGTGTGTGTGTGTGTGTGTGTGTCTCTGCTTGTGTGGAGAGCAATGCTTTTTAGGGTAGTCGTACTCCCTACACCTCAAATGCTCAACTTTGGCAAGGCTGCTGATGTCATCCACCTAGAAATACACCTCTGGGAAGGTTGCAGACTAGTAATCTCCATAGCACATTCTGTAACTGTGTACTGCTGTAGTGTGATAAATTAGTTAAGTAGGAGTTCTAATCCCAGACTTGGCAAGGTGTCTGTGCCTCTGTGCAGAGAGCTATGCTTTTTAGGGTAGTCGCACTCCCTACACTTCAAATGCTCAACTTTCCCATCTAGAAATACACATCTGGGAATGTTGTATCCAAGTAATCTCTGTAACGCATCCTATAACTGTGTACTGCTGTAGTGTGATAAATTAGTTAGGTAGGAGTTTTAATCCCAGACTTGGCAAGTGTGTCTCTGTGTAGAGAGCAATGCTTTTTACTGTAATCACACTCACTACATTTCAAATGATCAACTTTGGCATGACTGCTGATGTCATCCACCTAGAAATACACCTCTGGGAAGGTTGTAGCCCAGTAATCTCTATAGCATATCCTATAACTGCATACTGCTGTAGTGTGATACATTAGTTAGGTAGGAGTTCTAATCGCAGACTTGGCAAGTGTGCCTGTGTGTGTCTCTCTGTGTAGAGAGCAATGCTTTTTAGGGTAGTCACACTCCCAACACTACAAATGCTCCACTTTGGCAAGACTGCCGATGTCATCCACCTAGAAATACACCTCTGGGAAGGCTGTAGATCAGTAATCTCTGTAGAGCATCCTATAACTGCATACTGCTGTAGTGTGATACATTAGTTAGGTAGGAGTTCTAATCCCAGACTGGGTAAGTGTCTGTGTGTGATTGTGTGTGTGTGTCTGTGTAGAATGCAATGCATTTTAACCTAGCCAAACTCCCTACAATTCAAATGCCCTACTTTGGCAATCCTGCTGATGTCATTCATTGTGAACTACACCTTTGGGGAAGGAGCTCCCCAGTAATCCCTGTGGTGCGTCCTATAACAGCTCCATGCTATAGTGTAATATAGACCTCTGATAGTGATTCTGTACTCACACATGTCGGTTGGAGATGTTTTGTGTATGTTTCAATGTCTGTGTAGGGAGCAATGCATTTTAGCCTAGCCACACTACCTACAATTCAACTGCCCTACTTTGGTAATCCTGTTGATGTCATACAATGTGAAATACACCTTTGGGGGAGGTGTACTCCAGTAATCTCTGTGGTGTGTATGATAACTGCATAGTCCTGTATTATAATAAGCTAGTTAGGTAGGAGTTCTAATCCCAACATGACAGGTGTGTGTCTGTGTTTGTAACTCATATCCTGTGTGGAGGTGGATGTGAGTGTGTAACAATTGGGCCCAATGTGGAGCGGGTTTTGCTAATTTCTTATATGGTGGCCCTAGTATATATCACAATGTCCACCATACAGAGATAACAGATGTGAAATAACCGAGAGGCTGGAGTGCAGATCCATGCCCATACATGTGACATCAAGGCCAGGCAAACACAGTTTTCAACGCCAGTATTACCCAGAGAACACTATCAACCCATGTCTCATACACACACACACACACACACACACACACACACACACACACACACACACACACACACACACACACACACACACACACACACACACACACACATGCACAATTGCCTAGGCAACAACCAATATGTTGGTAATACACTGCATATTGCCCACTGATAGTAACTCTGGAGTGATTACAGTGGGCTACAGAGGGCATGGCACCCTGTCCATCTATCCAATAGGCACATACATGCAGACAGTGCACCTTCCCCATGTTCCCTGCTGGACACCTACAACATCTGTTGTGCCATCAGATGTGACCACAAAGGACACACCATGCCTGAAAACATGCCCTGTATGGACAGATGCCACTGACACCAGGGAATGCTGTTAGCATGCTATCAATGTAGGTGCAGAGTAAACCTGCTGTCCATTACCTGTTCCTACCACAGGAGGCCAAGACTGGCACATCTGATGATAACCTGTGTACCCAATATGGGCCAGACACCCCAGGAATAATTCCACATGTCACTGTACATGCATGTGGGAGGTGTACACATCCCAGACATTGTCCATGTCATGAACTAAGGAACACATACATGGTAAGCAATGCACAGCATTGGCCAAACACAATAGTCACCCAGATGACTGGATGGTGGATACAATACTCACCTGTGTGGGCAAATCAAGAAACTACACCCCTTAGCCACAATGCAGACCATTGTCATGTGGCCTGCTGTCATGGTATACCCATCAACTAGCCTTGTAGAGCCATCTGGCACAGTCGACCACCACACACCCGTGAAGAATTGTACCCTTGCATGTCAGTACTGCACTGTGTGCATGTGTGTGTGTGTGTATGTGTGTGTGTGTGTGTGTGTGTGTGTGTGTGTGTGTGTGTGTGTGTGTGTGTGTATGCGTGTGTTGTATGATGCGTATGATCACATTCCCACTCACTACAACCCCCATTTACATACTAAAGCATGCTGTCTGATGTCAGACACCTCCCCATAACCTTTGTCCATATAACCTCCCTATGACCTCTGTGGTGCATGTGATACCTGCACAGTAATGTGTTGTGGCAATCTCACTAGTGATGAGTTGTATTCCTGGCCCTGCCAAGTGTGTCAATGTGTGTGTGTCCCTGTGAGAGTGTGGCTGTGTTGTCGCTGGCACCTGGTCATGCGGACTGCCATGTATACTAGACCTACTGTATAGTTACCATATCCCTGTTGCAGATGTCACTCACCAGCACATATACTTTCTGAGGGCTCCTCACCATGTAACCTATGTGGTGCATCCAATAACTGCATGGAAATGTAATAGTATTACATAGTCATCAGGGGTTTGATACCCTGTGCTGGTAGGTGTGTGGCACAAACATGCTTATATTTTACTCTCCCACCTCTCCCTGACTTGTCTTTGACTCTGTCTGCCTCTTTCAAACCCTCTCTGGTGGATGTGGAGACCTATACCTGCTTTGCTTAGGCAGCAGCATATGTATTTTAAGTGATGCTCATGATCAGCTGATGGCCTCTGCATGAATTGCAGCCCTCCTCTAGCTGATTGCATGTGGAACAGCTGTGGTAATATTCCTATAGCCAAATGCATGGAAACACACTCCAATATCTAAGAACATCATGTTGGTGTTGGGCCTTTCCATTCCCTGTGAGCATGAACTCGATCTGTTGTTTGGCAAACAGCATCTCAGAGGGATTGGGTATTTACCTCTAACAACATACAGGAGGGGGATGTGCCTGACCTGACTACAGACTATAAGTGCTGCTATACTGCATTTGGAGTAATGTTGGTTTAACAGGATGGGTGTGGCTATGGCTGTCCTACATGTTGCAAATACCTGGCATGTCAGTGCTCTGTGTATGAGGAATCCCCATCTGTAGGGTCATCTGAAGACTGGGCAGTGTGTGGTGCCTTTGGTTTCATGTGTTACCCACAGAGCACCTAGCTGTAAACTGCAGAAGGTAGTGTAAGGATTGCAGTCTTTAGATGGTGGAACCGTGACAGTTACTGACTTCATATCCTCATAGGACATATGTTGCAACAAACCCTGTTACAGCAGTAAATGTAGGAGGTTATTACAGCGACATGTCAATATTGGCCCTGTGTATGTACTTCCAGCCACACCTCTGTCAAACTTTGTACATATGTCAGAGGTGCATATGTGCTGTACACCATAATTAGTGACATCATATCTGATAAGTTAGTGAGATAGACTGCTACACATGTTATGTACAGTAGGGGTTATATCTGATGACATAACCTGGACATTCTGTGGTTGTGTGTACAGTACTGAGGTCTGTGTACTTATGGTGAATGTTGACAGTGTGTGTAATGTTAATATGTACTTTGACCTATGTACAGACTATGGTAGATGTCATTGTTCTTGGTCCCATCCTATCTCATGTTACATGCTGCTCCACTGTATGGTAGCATATTGGCTTACATGTTTGTAGGGCCATACACACACATGTCCCATACCACAGACAGGTATTGGACCACACTATGTAGCGGCCCAGTATATGTAAGGTTTGTGTGTGAGTGGCACATATGAGGATGGTGTTGAACAGATAGTCCATATACTGTAATACTATGCTGGCATACCATATGTGGCTGTGGCTGTGTTCACATTGGATGTAGCTATGCACTGTCACACAGGTGTATCTTCCTGTGCTGTGACATGCCTGTAGAGCCTGCTATATATGCAGGTACATGTGCATTCCCCATAGGAAATGTAGGCCAGTGTTGATCCAGTCTGCCTGTAGCCTGTACAGTGCTTTGTTACATGCCTAGCAGCTTAGTGTACTTACCCAGTGAGATGTCATGTCCAGATACTTGCCAGATGTACTGCTGCTGGGCCTCCCTTAACAGTCATGTATGCCAGATAGAGCAGTGAGATGTTATACAGATGTATGCCAATATCTAGTGGACAGTATATGGCCATGGCACCTGTGTACCAGTGGTTAGTATGTGTCAGGACAGACAGGGGTGCGTGAATGCATAACCTATGGGGGCATATGTATACCAGTTGTTACGTGTTATACCCATCTACATGGCTGTTAACATCCACGTTGTCAGGCTTGTTCTACATGTTTTGCACTAAGGGTTCTGTGCATACCTCTGGACTGTCCAGAGTGTGCCATAATGTCCACATATATAGTCCAAATATATCTGCTGTAGTCCACAGTAGCATTACATACTAGCAGCGGTACTGTACTCTGATGTCCTTAGGATGTCTGTCAGTAGCCAATGGCACACATGTGAAAAGCAGATGTGACCTCGTACACACACTATGTCTGTGAAGACAATCACTATTACAGTAGCAATAGTCTACTGATATACCTGCTAGACATACCTGACATCCCCTTGCACTATATAATTGGGACTATAGGAGCTGAGGTAGGCCTACACTCCATGTTCAGGGCAAAAGATGGAAATATATGTATATATAATTATCCAGATATCTATATAGAGATATACACATATACATATCAACATATATAGATGGGTATGTATATTTACATAGATATACATATACACACCCAGATATATACATATACAGAGCTCTATTAGGCTACATATATACAGATAGTGATACATATGCACATATAATTATATCATGTTGCCATTCCTGCCAGCAGTCCACTGCTTTTGTATCCCCCACACATACTGTGGGGCTACAGGCCATATATGTGTGGGCTTCACCTACATCATACATGTGTGCCCATGTGCACTCGAGGCCAGTGTATAAAAAAGTGGTATATGGTCTTGTGTTATTGAGTCAGGGGGGATGCACCATAAATATCCTAGGATGGTACAATATGTGGGGGTATCTGGTGTGAGCTGCCTTAAGGTATCTGGATGTACAGTACCATCAAATTCAACTATATTGACATTATTTACATAAATTGGGTTAATGCAGGCCTACTGCCTCCTGCCATGCAGACTGTTCTGTTTGTCAGTGTGCTTGTGATGGCGTCAGTTATGCCTTCATATGTAACAGTTACATCCCATTTTGTCAACTGAAGTCTTTGCCACCTAGTGATTGGATAGAGGGTGTAGAAAGAGGCTGCTGAACTATACACCTGCATTACATACTGTTGATTGTGTGGTATCCTGTGGCCCAGTCTGTCTTTACTATTGTACTGCTTAAAGGGTTTGGCCTGGACAGCAACAGTTGTGAACCTTTCCAGACAACTGTATTAGTATAACTGTTTCACAGTTGCATTACTCTGTTTATATAGATGTCAGTGTCTGAACAGCTATATGACATGGCATATAAATCTGTAATAGTACACAAATAATAGTTTTCCATTTCTGCAGACCTGTGTGTGGTGTTTTATACTATGACCTTTCTGTGGGTATATGTTGCATCAAGCAACTGTCATTTGTATGGGTGGCTCATCCAGTGTCCAGTCGTTAAGGTGTTAACTGTAAGCATAGTGGTTGTTCCATACTGTGTGCATCTATTACATAAGCATCTTACTGTACATATCTTTGCATGTGTATGTGTAGTCACATGTATAGCTATATATATATATATATACATATATATATATATATATATATATATATATACATATATATTTATATATATATATATATATATATATATATATATATGTATATATATATATATATATATATATATATATATATATATATATATATATAGATATATAGATATATATATATATATATATATATATATATATATATATATATATATATATATATACCAGTCCCTTAGCAAAAAATAGGAAGGAGAAACAAAGTCTGTATAGAAAATGCTGTTATATAACTTTCCTGCAAGCTACGTTTCCGTCACACTTCAAAGCATATAAGAAACTTCAATTACTTGCTCAAACAGTAAAATACTGGTTCTCAAATACCTGCTGATTTGTTTCAGGCATTACACATACCAATATCCAAAGTAAAAACAGAGATTATAAGCTGTTGTAATGGCTTCCAGTAATAGGTTATATTCAGCTTCCACACATATACAAATTTGCAGCTTCCTGTGGACTTTTTCAAAGCATTTACAGATACCAGCATCCAAAATTAAACTTACAATGCTGTTATGTTGCTTCCAACAACTGCATGATATACAACTTCCAACTTCCAAGTATATAAAAGTTCACAATTTCTTATAAACCTTTTTCCAAGCGTTGCAAATACCAGCATCCAGGATAAAATTAAAGATTTTATTGTGTATTAAGTGAGCGCTTTCACGGTGGATTCAACCCCGCTTCATCAGACAAACAGTGTGTAAGAAACACCAAAAGATGTAAAAAGGCAAAGGATGTGACATCACAATCCCTTTCCAATTAACTCATTAAATGGTTTCATTAATTTAAAGTTAAAGTTAAAGTTATACACATCTTTTCTACTAAGCCTATCTGATGCGTCTAACATCATACATTTTAACCAAACATCCTACAATGTTAGAATAATAATTTATATGCTCTGAAGGAATTAAAATAGTAATATATACAAAGAGATAAAATATAAATATAATATAATATATATAAAATAAAATATAGTATATATTATGTGCACATTAACTGAGTTAAATTCATTAGTAATATGGGCATGCAAGAAATATATATATATGGGGGAGTATATGTGAAAGTATACAGAGTAAAAATGAGAATGAAAAAATGTAACATAATATGAAAAAAAAAAAAAAAAATATATATATATATATATATATATATATATATATATATATATATATAAACATAAACTACAAACATACTTAAAATATATAAACTCTATTAAAATGTATCAGATAGGCATAAAGCTCTAATATGTGTATGTGTTTGTATGTATGTATGTGTTATAACAAACAATATGTACACATAAACGTGTATATACATACAAAATTAGGATGTATATGTAGAACTATTAGTATGAACACATATCTACCATGACTGCATAAAGTGCAAATAAATAAATGGATGTGTAATGTATTGGCTTACATGTGGTGTAACTATATATGTGTAAATATTTATTGAAGTATGAATATAAAAATATAAATGTAAATGTGAATAAATATGAATGTAAATAATTACTGATTAGCAAGTAAAATAAATAGATGAATTAGGATAAAATGAAATCTTGTGTGTCCATAGTTTAAATTATAGGGGTCTTTTTTGAGGTATGGTTTAATGGAAAAAAAAGACCCCTATAATTTAAACTATGGACACAAAAGATTTCACAAGATTTCATTTTATCCTAATTCATCTATTTATTTTACTTACTAATCAGTAATTATTTACATTCATATGTATTCACATTTACATTTATATTTTTATATTCATACTTCAATTAATATTTACACATATATAGTTACACCACATGTAAGCCAATACATTACACGTCCATTTATTTATTTGCACTTTATGCAGTCATGGTAGATATGTGTAAATATTAATAGTTCTACATATACATCCTAATTTTGTATGTATATACACGTTTATGTGTACATATTGTTTGTTATAACACATACATACATACAAACACAAACACATATTAGAGCTTTATGCCTATCTGATACATTTTAATAGAGTTTATATATTTTAAGTATGTATGTAGTTTATGTTTATATATATATATATATATATATATATATATATATATATATTTTCATATTATGTTACATTTTTTCATTCTCATTTTTACTCTGTATACTTTCACATATACTCCCCCATATATATATATTTCTTGCATGCCCATATTACTAATGAATTTAACTCAGTTAATGTGCACATAATATATACTATATTTTATTTTATATATATTATATTTATATTTTATCTCTTTGTATATATTACTATTTTAATTCCTTCAGAGCATATAAATTATTATTCTAACATTGTAGGATGTTTGGTTAAAATGTATGATGTTAGACGCATCAGATAGGCTTAGTAGAAAAGATATGTATAACTTTAACTTTAACTTTAAATTAATGAAACCATTTAATGAGTTAATTGGAAAGGGATTGTGATGTCACATCCTTTGCCTTTTTAAATCTTTTGGTGTTTCTTACACACTGTTTGTCTGATGAAGCGGGGTTGAATCCACCGCGAAAGCGCTCACTTAATACACAATAAAATCTTTAATTTTATCCTGGATGCTGGTATTTGCAATGCTTGGAAAAAGGTTTATAAGAAAATGTGAACTTTTATATACTTGGAAGTTGGAAGTTGTATATCATGCAGTTGTTGGAAGCTAACATAACAGCGTTGTAAGTTTAATTTTGGATGCTGGTATCTGTAAATGCTTTGAAAAAGTCCACAGGAAGCTGCAAATTTGTATACGTGTGGAAGCTGAATATAACGCGATTACTGGAAGCCATTACAACAGCGTTACAAGCTCTGTTTTTTACTTTGGACATTGGTATGTGTAATACCTGAAAACAAATTAGCAGGTATTTGAGAACCAGTATTTTACTGTTTGAGCAAGTAATTGAAGTTTCTTATATGCTTTGAAGTGTGACGGAAACGTAGCTTGCAGGAAAGTTATATAACAGCATTTTCTATACAGACTTTGTTTCTCCTTCCTATTTTTTTGCTAAGGGACTGGTTTATATATACTTTTTTGGGGAACTTCGGATTTCTTGATATATATATATATATATATATATATATATATATATATATATATATATATATATATATATATATAGGTCTATATCAGAAGAGCGCAAGTTCACAAGAACAAGCGCTCTTCCGATCGAAAATGCCGGACATCAAAATGCTATTTCTGGGGTCGCATTACAGTGAGGATAGGAATATGTGCCCTTTCCTCAATGTAGTGTGACCTCGGAGTTGGAATATATATTTAGCAGGCAGTGTGGGGGTGCAGCCCCCCACAATATTAAGTTCAATGTTTGTGCTTTTTCAATGTTTGAGCATTCGTCCTTGTGAACTTTTGCTTTTCTGATATAGATATATATATATATATATATATATATATATATATATATATATATATAGACATATGTGTATATCTGTATCTGCATATATGTGTATGTGTATATCTATCCTTCTATCCCGGGGATGTTGATAGCTTCCACTATTTATGTTTCCTATGGGAGTCAGACTGTACTGCATGATATGTTACCAGTACCAGCCTGACATCATACAGGTGGGATGTAGTACTGTTAACATCTTGTGCCCTTGTCATGTCAGGTCCTGGTTACAGGATCTGCAACACTTGGTAGTGTATTGCAGGATGGACGTGTTTGGCTGTGGGGGGTTATACTTATTCATGCAAGACGTATATTGTTGGGGGCCTCTCAACCCCATTAATAGTGCACGTAGACATATATGTATGTCCATATATACCTATATATATATAAATGTATATATATATATATATATATATATATATATATATATATATATATATATATATATATATATATATATATATATATATATATATATATATACTTATATATAGCTATGTCCGTATATACCTACATAGATATATATCTGCTTACATATATGTAGCTCGCTGTGTATATGTTGACATATAGGTGTAGACATATATATATGTGTTGATGTAGCCATTTGCATGTATGTATGTTCAGATATATTTATATATGTGTGTATGTATATATATATATATATATATATATATATATATATATATATTTATCTACATATATAGATATGTTTTGTCTGTTTAGATATTAATATATTTACACACACACATACCTCTAAATGGTGGAATACATTCTCTGTACTGTTTAATGTCTGGGCTGGATGATATGTTTGTGAAAACATCAGAGTTATGCATATCTTGCATGGCTTAGTGGTAAATCACTTTGTCTATGGTGTGCAGGGTTATGGGTTCAAGCCTTGCAGAGGCTGGTTATTTTGTTGCTGGGCAGAACACGGGTCATTGGATACAGAGTGACTAAGGTACTTTAAAGTAGTTGTAAGCAGGTATGTGCAGAGGTAAGCACTGCTAACTTCCGGTTATAGTTTCATATACTCAGCTTCTGTATTGCTTAACCTGTGTAGGCATTGCTTACCCCTGCGCAAACAGGCTAAACCAGCCTACTGCTGCATAAAAGTGCTTACTCCTGCTTATCTCCATGTTAATTTCTTTAAAAAAAGAAAAGAGGGTTGATAGGAAAGTGATGGAAAAGGGGCACAAAGAGTGAAAGACAGTAGGGAAAATAGCTAGGGATATGCAGGAAGGGTGTAGGGAAGGTCCATAGCTGCCCAATTTTTCTACAGCAACAGCTGTGCATATACACTGAATTTGAGGGTATGTTTGGACACTCAAACCTCTGGGAGAGGGATGAGGACAACAATAATATGTTGTGATGCCAATTAGACCAGATTACATTTGTCCAGTAGACATGTGAAATGGATTGCTATGTATGGGGCGAGACTGTTTTGTGGGAACAGATTGACCTTTTTTTTTAGGTGAGAGTGGGATGTTGGGGAGGGGTAGTAGGTATATTTGGGGAGGTAGGATGGGTAGATTAACAAACAAGACAAACAAGATGCACACAGGGGTGGTATATGACACATGTGGGGGGGTAAACACCTAGATGGGGAGGAGTGTTGGGATATCGGAAGCCCACAAGCCCCCTAGTGGTTACAGTGGGACTGTGGTCCCCACCCATGGGCAGTCACCACTGCACCTTCACAGCCCCGAAGATGACTGTGCTGAGGGCTGAGTCGCAGAGCCAGGCTGACTCTCTAATCACAGCACGCAGCCCTCGAGCTGGTGTAGATCATCACCAAACTGCTCGTTGATCACCTTATACACCACTACCCCGACCTGGCAACTAGTGACAGGTTCCTGTCCATACCCACTCCCAGGGGGGCAAGCCCCATCCCCTGAGGTGGTTCCACCTGAAGGTGGTGCAGGACCAATGGACAGGGAGGTCCCCGGTTGGGTCCCAGACATACTGGTGCCTGGTGCCACGGTCAGGTGAGGTGGGACAGGTGGGTCCGCTGAGACCAGCCTTCCCAAGCATGCTATACTGTTTACATTTCATCATCATTTATGGGTTAGTAATAGTCAATACATTCCAGGGTTAGGTATAACAGCATGCATAGATATTCCCATTAACCCAGACACCAGATACGAAACAGTCACATAGCAAGCAGAACACATGCATTTATGGGACCACAGTGGTAATAAGAACAACATGCAAGTACATTAATGGCACCCTGTCACCAATGATGGAATAATTCACTATAGCACATGAATGGGAACCATTAACATTTTATAAAACAAATGGACATTATCAGAACATAGGTGTCATTACATACCGGTTGGGGTGGGTATGCTGATTATTGTTGGAGATATGGTGGGGGGAGAGAAATATGTCAATTAGCAACTAGTATATTCCTGTAGTCCACATTACTTTCCTAATCAGTGCTATCTGTACTTTACAAGACTTACTACACTACCCTATAGCCTTAGTTTGGACAGTGATATGGCTGTCATCATCATTGCACATGAACCGGTATTACCTGCAGTATACACGTTTTACCTGGTATACCTGTGGAGGGAATGTTTGTTAACACTAACTGTTTGTACACATACTCCCAGATTCTGGGTTGATGTTTTGCACTATGCTGTCCAACTCTTCCTGCACAGACTCTGGCCATGTGTTGACCACATGCTGGTGTGCCTGGACATATCTAGAATATTGCCCTCTTCGTCCTTTAGTGACCTGACACACACACACATATACATGCTTTCCTACACAGTTATATTATGTAGTACAGTGTAGGTGAAAGTGACCAGTGATAGTTTATTATTCAGAAAAACTGCAACACTTCCAACTCCCTACAATACCAAAGTGAACAGTACCAGTACATGTTATAATGGTCTGTATTTCACAGCACAGTGTTCATATCCAAAGTACCTGTGTGAGCAATCTTTGTTAGCACTACCTGACTGTTGCCACACAAAGATTACACATTAGTATCATGCACATACATCTCACTCTGTTACTGTACATACTCTGCTCACAACGTGACAACATGGGAATGTAGATAGGACATACTTCACATATTACTCTCCTAACAGTTTTGGGGGTAGCTACAGTGACAGGTGTGTTCTCATAGATGTTTACCAATAACTTGCATTCCCTGTTTGCGGGCTAAACATCTGAGATCATCCCACAGACTTACCAGTGGGACAGGGGGACAGGCAGCAGATATGGGCACATATACTGGACATACTGGCCTCATCTGTACAGTTGTAGGGTATGAATCTGTATGCAGCCTAATTCCACTCCCAGGATTCAGACCACGGCTCTGTCTGCTACAACTTAAATACTGTCCATCACAGTTGGGTCTGCTATATAAATATTGATGTATATCTCCTAACTGCTTTCTGTCTTATTAATTCCCTGTGCTTTTGCATTCTGATCTTGTATTACAATACTCTTATACAGATTTCCTGAACAGTTTTATGTTGTAGGACAGTGTGGGTGACAGTGATGTGTAATAGGTTCATAGGTTCATACTAGGCTATCTGCCCTAGGGCATTTATAAGCCTAGCCAGAGTGTGTTTGGCTTTCACTACCCATTTTAAATTAATTTTGCTATACCCTTTTTTGAGGTTAGTATACTGTGCCTCTGTCTAACAGTGACACAGAAGTGATACCCGGGGTAAACCTACGATCTCCCATCCACTCATCAAGATTCCTCTTGAAGAGAGTCAATGAGGGACTCTGCCTAACCTGGACTGGGATTTTATTCCAGAGTGAAGGGAGCCTCTGGGTTATGAATCTGTCCCTCTAGCATGTCCTATTTATTTCAGTGCTGAGGTTCAAGTCTCTCGAGCGCATAGCTCGATGGGATTTGGATTTTCTGAGGAGCAGCATGTCCTTTAATTCCGGGTTGGACATGGCTTTATAAGTCAGGCACAGATCGCCTCTGAGCAGGTGGTATGCCACTGAGTAGAGCTGGAGTTTCTTTAACCAGGACGCATATGGCATCTGTTTGAGCCCTATGATCCTCTTGGTGAGGTACTTTTGGGGTCTTTCAGTTGCTGCAAGTGTCTGGTAATGTGCATCACAAAAGGGTCATTGTACTCAATTATGGGCCTGATGAGGGATGAGTAAAGAGGCACGATGACCTCCCCTGATCTAAATGTGAATCCCTTCATGATTAGGTGGGCTATATAAAATGTTTTTCTAACCACTTTGGCCATGTGGTTGTCAAATGAGAAATTGCTATCAACTTGGGTCCCCAGGTCCCTAATTACTTCTTCTGTACTTAATGGATTACCACCTGTGTGGTAATTTGTGGGCACTTTGTTTTTGCCAAAGGGGATGACTATACACTTTTTGGTGTTTAGCTTGAGGCCATGGCTCTGGCACCAGTTGTCTGTTTCTATGAGGCCCTTTTGGAGGATGCTTGTGTCGGCTGGAGAGTCGATAATGGTGCCCAGTTTGCAGTCATTTGCGAACTTAGTCAGCCACAGTCCTTCCGTGTTGGCCTGTACCTCCGAGAAATATATAACGAACAAGAGAGGTCCCAGGACTGATCCTTATGGGATGCCACTTGTAACTGGTTTGGAGTCTGACATGGCTCCAGCAATTCTAACCATGTGGGTTCTGTCCTTGAGCCAGTTTGCAACCCATCTAGAGACATAGGGGTTTATATTTAAGCTGGTGAGCTTATCTATAATGCCAGAGTGGGGTATTATATCGAAGGCTTTTGTGAGGTCCAGGTAGGCTGTGTGGACCACCTTCCCCTCGTCAATGGCCTTGGTGACTGTTTCAAAGAAATCAACCAGGTTTAAGAGGCAGGATCTGCCCTTAACAAAGCCGAACTGGGTAGGATCCAGTGTCTGTAGGTCCCCAATATCTTTATTTATGAGGTCCATGATGATCCTTTCCATAGCTTTGCAGACCAAGCTAGTCAGGCTTATGGGGCGATAGTTTCCAGGATCCGTTGAGGCACCACCTTTGTGGAGAGGGACCACTGTTGCTGTACGCCACTCTTTGGGTACATATCCTGTAGTAAGGCTGAGATTGAACAGTAGTTTTATGATTGGGTTTAGCTCTTCTTGGAGTTCATGTAGGACGCAGCCCGGGACACTCTCTGGTCCCATTGATGCTGTGTTTTTTGCTTTGGAGAGGGCAGCTCTTACCTGAGCATCTGAGATATCAGGGGGGGCAACACTCTGCTGGGATAAATATTTGCCCTTTTGGTGGGGCGGCGGGAGAAGTTTGCGCTGAACCTGTCAGCTAGGATGTTGGCAATGTCTGTGGGTTCGGTGTATTTTTTGTCATTTTGGACTAATTTTTAGCATATCTGGGAATTCCCACCCAGGTTCCTAACATAACTAAAGAAAGCCTTGTGATTATCCTTAGTGTCCTGTGCAATTTTTCTCTCGAAGCTGGCCTTAGACGATTTTATGAGTGCCCGTAGTTTTTTGCTAATACTGATCAGAGATGCCTTCCCTTTTTTGGATTTTGATCTATTTTGTAGTAGCTTCCTCCTTCTATTGTATAGTTTGTTTATGGCTGGGGTCCACCAGACAGGACGTCTGCCTTTGGAGGATTGGGTCTTGGTTTTATTTGGGATTGCATGATCCATGCATTCCTGAAGGTGTTCATAGAATGCGTTTATAAAGGATTCTGCGGTCTGGGCCATATTTTCCACAGGCCCAGGGGCTTTGAAGGATTCCAACTCAGTTTTGAGGAGTGTGAAATTTGCTTTAGAGAAGTTTTTCACTGTGGTTTTCAGGGCAGGGGGTGGAGTCGGGATGTGAATATCCAGTGAGATTAGTTTATGGTCTGATCTTACCAGTGAGGGATAAACTTCTGGTCTGGAGCATAGAGTCCCCATGTTGGTGATGATCAGGTCCATTATGTTTTCCCCTCCTGTGGGAGTGGTAACAAGTTGTTACATAGCATTTGAGTTTATAAATTCTAGGAACCTTTGAGCTAGGGTGTTGGAGCTAGAGTAATGCTCCCAGTCTATGTTAGGGTAGTCGAAGTTGCCCAATATAATGGTGTTTGGAGAGACCTTCATATTTCCCAGTGTTCTCAGGAAGGCCGAGTGGGGTTCCTGGGTTTGGGATGGTGGTCTGTAGCAGGCTATAAACTGGAAGGCAGTTTTACCCACTGTTAGTTGCACATGGATAGTCTCTGATGCTTCGTGCTGTGCCACCAACCTGGAGGTGTGGGTATCTTTGACGAATATTGATACTCCCCCTCCTTTTGTGGTACGGTCCAAGTTTTGGGGTTGAAAAGCATGGTATGAGGTATAACCTGGTAGTGCTGGGGTGCTCTCAGGAGCCTTGAACCAGGTTTCTGTTACTGCAAAGATATTGATGTTCTCCATGCTAAGGAGAGTTTCGAGTGCGTACATCTTGAGGTTTAGAATTCTGGCATTGAGTAGCATTACTCTTAGTTTCTTATCCCTTGTGATACCTATGGAGGTGGGTTTGTCTTTTGAGCCTTGCCTAAAAAAGGCACTATGGGGGTAGCAAGAGCCTTTGCCAATATCCAAAAGCCCAGGGGTGACAGGTGCAAGCCATCTCTAGCAAAGTATTGTGGCTTGTCGAGTATGTCATCCCAGGCTGACAGGCATTGGATCCCCTTTACACCAATACTTAAGCCAATTGTTGAAATTGATCATCTTGTCTTCATATTGTGGCATCATTCTTGGTGAGGGTAAGATGCTACTCAAGGTCAGGGACATACCGGCCTGGGCTACATGCTCAGAGAGCTCCTCTATGTCTCTTTTCATGTAGTCCAGGGAGGTATGTCTGAGGTCATTCACACCAGCATGGACAATGACTGAGTCATATTTGTATTTGGCTTGGGGTGACCTGAGTGCTTGTGTTATATGGCGGATCCTAGCACCCGACAGGCAGCTCACCGTGACCTTCTCCTTGTTTAGCCTGGTGAGCGGGACGTCAGTGTGCCTGATGATAGTCACCTATTACAAGTGTATCAGGTGTGTTGTTTAGCCTTAAGGGCTGTGAGTGTTCGGCACACTGGCTTTGTGAGCTATGTGTTGCACGTGTTTTGTTTTGGGGTAGCGGTTGCTTGCGTGTCTGCTTTGGAGGTCTCTGCTGCTTAGGCAGATTTTTATTTAGAGCCTCCGAGTATGTTTTTGTATGTTTATGTGTTTGGTTTGCTGTCGTGGTAGGTCTATGTGAGACTGGAATTGTAGTGAGTGTGGCTTCCTTCTCCTCCTGACTGGTTTCACCAGTACTGAGTTGAGAGAGCTTAGCCTCCAGTATGGCTATATGGTTGCATCTCTCACATGTGTTGGAATTTGTTGGGAGGAGGAGAGGGTTGTCTGTGTACATGAGGCAGTTGTAACATTGCCTCAAGATTCCCAGATTCACCAGCTGGACTGGAGAGGAGATTGACAACTGACCTTTGGACATGCTAGAATAGTATTGGGAATTCCTTTATAATTGAAAAAAAAGGGCCAATGGGGAACGAGGTACTCAAGAGGAGTTTGTGAGGGTGTAGTGCTTTTAATATTTTAGTGCTAACTTATATAATTGCTTTAGTGTGCAAGTGCCAGGTAACTTAAATGCAATGTGTTACAGGTGACTTAAATGCAAAAATGACAAACAGTAGCTTTCTTTCAAGTGAAACAAGGAAATAAGTACAGTAAGCAATGCAGATATCACTAGGGATCCACAGAAGCGCTGAAAAGCCATGTTTTAGGTGGAAGTAGCGTTTCAGGGAAATAACAAGCAAACAAACAAGCAGCATACAAATAAAGCTAGATTCAGCAGGCCTGGATCTAGTCTATGCTACAGCAAACAAGGTGTACCAATTTCAGTAAGAAACAGTTCAAATGTGCAGGCACTATAAGCCTTTAACCAGAAATTCCCAGCTCAGAAGGGCAGAGTCCAGCCTCTCCTCCCACAAGAATGCAGACCACGAACCTTCTTAATGTAAAATAACTGGCCTGAAGCCCAAGTGCTTAAACCAAAACTAATACACTTTTAGAATAACAGACACTGAGCCCTCAATCAGCAGTTCCCAACTTAGAAGGATGTAAGCTACCTGTCCTACCACCACAGTGCAGGCCACAAACCTTCCTAATGTAAAACAACTGGTCTGAAGCCCAAGTGCTTAATCCAAAAGACTTAGAATGATAGCTACACTTTAATCAAGTTACTACCAAGCAGTAATAAATACAATTGAATACTTTAAAGAATGCCTGGATTAGTGCTCAAGTTATACAAACAAAGCTAGATTCAGCAGGCCTGGATCTAGTCTATGCTACAGCAAACAAGGTGTACCAATTTCAGTAAGAAGCAGTTCAAATATGCAGGCACTATAAGCCTTTAACCAGAAATTCCCGTCTCAGAAGGGCAGAGTCCAGCCTCTCCTCCCACAAGATACCTCATTATTAAGAGCAACTGCATATCATTCTTCTATTTCTGGGCACAGTGTTGGTATCTGACAGACCTGTGGGAGGAATGTTTATTAGCACTACCAGAATGTTCCCATACACAGTGCCAGATTCCACATTTCTATTATGCACATACATCTCACTCTGTTACTGTACACACTCTGTAGCACAGCTTGGCAAGTCGGGGTGTAAATGGGAAATACGTGGCTTCTTAGTCACATAAGGTAATGGGGAGTTGCTGGTGTTCTAGCTTTGTTCTCGTAGCTGTGTGTCAAGTCAGTTGTATTTCCTGTTTGCTGCCTATACGTCCGGGATCATCCCACTAATTTCCCAGGGGGACAGGTTGATAGGCAACATATATGGGCCACTTTAATAGACATTCTGGACATATCTGAACAGTTGTGGGGAATGATTCTGTATGCAGACTACTACCACTGGTTGGATCCGGGTCTATATTACATCACCGACTGCTTAAAAAAGTGAACGGTGATAAATCGACCCTATGTAAGCGAAAGTTTACAATTTCGAACTGTCAGAACAGCGATTTTTTTTCTAGAGAAAAAAATAACTGTTCCAAAACACATACACACAACACAAGCACACCAAACAAACAGCAATCCATACACATACACCTAAAATCTTACACCTAACCCTACACTAAACTATACACACTCCTCTAACTATCCACTTACCTTAACCCAAACCCTAACCCTAAGGTCCATTACTATTGCACATTCACCTCACCCAGTCCCTAACCCTAACTCACCTAACCCGCCCTAACCCTCACGTCCACACAATCGCACACATACCTAACCCACGCCCTATCCCTAACTCACCTAACCTGCCCTAACCCTCACATCCACACAATCGCACACTTACCTGAATATGACCTGTAACTTTCCACCACAGCACTGAAAATACGGAAGCAACAGAAATGGACAACAAATTCTTTCCCTAGGAAAAAATTCAGTTTTCTGTTGCTTCGATATTTTAAGCTTTCGCTGCATAGGGTTCAATATTAGAACATTCAAAGGTTTGAAACCTCGATGTTCTAATATAGACCCCCTGATTCGAACCGGGGCTGTGTGTGCCAAAAAAACAACAGTTCACAGCCCAGTTGCATGTGGTATTTGTTTTTTGTTGTCTGCATTTTCCCTGTTTACTGTCTATGTGTCTCTCAGGTGTGCTAAATGGTCTCTGGGGATTACACCTGTCATATACAGGCATTCCTATACATTCAATTTATGATGCACAGTGTGGGTAACAGTGCTTAATACTACAGTACTATTACATGATTGCATATCTACATTACCATATGATACCAGGATATACACACGCAGTCCAGCAGTTAGACCTGTTTTGTCAGGCTATTACACTTTTATTGCCTTACAAACTATATGAGACTCTTACTGCCATATTCTGTAGTGTGTGCAGTACTTGCCTTGAATAATACAGGTTTTATACTAGCAATTAATTTACTACCACTTTTATTTTTACTTCCTATGACAGTAAATGCATGAGTATTACTGACCTGCCTTGCATTGCAACCTCACCAGGTAACTGATGTGAACCTCCTGGTTCACGGCCCTCTCCATTGCAGCTGTGGGTGACATAAGAGGAATATTTAGCCATACCTATCTATGATATACCTGAGCTGGCAATTATTACACACATACTGGGGTGATACTTACACACATTTGGAACATCCCCTGATGCTCTAGCCTCTTGAAGCCACTCCTCCAAGAGTTCCCCCTTATGCCGCTTCAGGTTGGCATAGTGGTGCCTGACCTACTTACCAGTTCAAGGTATGCCAGTAGCACTGGTGAGATCATGGGCGAGATGGTCCCAGGCCTCTTCCTTATATTGGGAGCCCTGGTACTGGCCCTGCAGCAGTCTTCAAGCATGGTCTTTAATTAGGAGTCCTGCCATGACCTTGGACTCCTGGATGCACGAGCGCTGCACCCATAAGCGCACACCTTCTCCTCTTACTGCCGTAGTGCCTGCAAGGGGAAGCTACAACCAGTTATGAGATGTATTTCCACCTCTTGGGTTTAAGCAGGGCTAATTTCCTGCACTTTTCCATGACTGGCCAGTTTTGAAAAGGCTACGCTATGGACAAACCTGCTTACATAGGGTTAGCATTGTTTAAAGGTGTATACCACTGGCACATTGAATTAGCTGGTCTACACATTGCTTACACCTCCTAAGCTTGCCTGTGCAATATTTAGCATTGCTTACATTAGACTATGCATTATATTTCCCTTTAAGCATTGATTTCTTATTCATTGCATCTTATATATCTGCCAGGTATCCACAATTAATGTGTATGTACACTCTATGGGGTCCTTGTGTTTTATTGGGGACTTCAACACTCTGTTACAATTACACCTCACTTCTGGGTTTACTGCTGTACTCCAGTTCACATATTTATGTAAAGTAGTGGGTTATGGAACATATAACTGTATTCCTTACAATTCCTTACACAGGTTCAAGTTTGATTTTACTATGGCGAGGACTTGTTTGCTGATACCTCATTTTTTAGTACTTCTGTGATGGCTTGGTGGTTAACTACTGTGACTATGTTGTATGGGGTTCTGGGTTTGAGACCTGCATGGTTGTTTATTTTGTTGATGGCCAGACAAGGGCCGTTGGATACAGAGTGATTAAGGCACTTTTGAGCAGTTGTAAGTGGGTTTGCGCAAGGGTAAGCACTGCTAACCTGCTGTCACATTTGCATACATGGAGTTAGCTTTAGAATTGCTTAGCCAGTGTAGGCATTGCTTACCGCCACGCAAACAGGCTTATGCCTGCTAACTAGTGCTTAAATATGTTTACTACTGTTTGTTTGTGCTTAAACCTGCTTACTAGTGCCTTATTCATTATGACACTGACACCTCACATGTGTATTTACTGCAGTACTCCAGTTCATAAAAATATGTTTTTTAGTGGGTTATGCTACATAAATATTACTCATAATGTACTTTGCCATGGAAAATGGAATCTGCTGCAGTGGGACTCAAGCCAGGAATGCTTGCTCCTAAAGCGAATGCTCTGCCCACTACACTATTGCTACATAGGTGCCGGAAGCTGTTCAGGACTGGGGGGTAGAGACTAAGAGGGGCAATTAGTGATCTAAAAAGGGCAATTTAAAAAAATATATTTACAACCACAATATAGGTTCACTAAGAGGACATTGTAAGCTTAATTCAAGTACCAAAAGTGAAATTGCCTAACATTTCCTGACTGGTCTTACCTATCCCATGGCCAGTAATTGTACATTAGCCCTAGTGAGAATACCTGTGATTATATCATAGATAATTTGAGGGGGCCCATGTAAGGGATACAGCATTTAGGAACTGCCTGTATCCATCAGTGACATGAGGGGCAATCCTGGAGTACATTTTTTATTACCCATCCTTAGATCCAAGTTGCATTTGAATATGGACAAGGATGAGCTTTGTTTTACTTGAATGATTAGTCTGTAACATCCTGACACTCTATCAGTAGCCCCCTCCCCAGCCACTTCAGTGTTCCATTACTTGGCTACTTCTCCTCAGTTACCATAAACACAGTTCAAACCTGTCAGTATGCATACTGTTTTCTTATTTACTTCTACAATGATTACAGAAATTGAAATAAAATAGCACAAACACTGAGCCATTTGGCATTTGCTAAACAATACAGTCTCACAATGAAAACAGACTTAGCATGAGCAATAAACTTTTCTGCCCTTGAAACTCACATTCACTGAAAGGGCATGAAACCCCACATTCATTTTGCATCTGGTCAGTGGAGGACTAAGCTTACCTCTGGGCTGTTTTCAAACCATAGGCTCCTTACACATTTTTAGGGCCATGCATACATGTATGCGTTCCTTGATTCACCTTCCTGATTGTATTAAATTATATTCCTTGTTGAATACAGCACCACTTGTTAGAATGTGTTTTAAATTTGTAGTTTTGAACAGTCTTCTAGTAAGCAATGAAACAAATGCAGTTTACATGCCACTGTATTGTTTCTTTGCAAATCATTGTTTCAAAACATTCAACTCACAAATAAAATGTTATCAGCTTCATAAATACGCTGTGGCAGACTTATACAGTGTGTCTTTATAACATTATTCTTGACAGACCAGACCGGACAGTGACTACTGTCAAGCAAACACGAGCTAACAAAAGTCAGTTTTCTGTAAACAATGGAACAGTGTACTTTTTTCCCTATAAAAATAAATGAAATTAAGGAATGAATTTTGCAGCCTAAAATACTAGCTAACAGCAGAAGCTTAGTAGAATGATTCAAATAACCCAAAATGTCAAAAATGTGAGGTTCATTGTCTGCCTAATATAAAAATCCCATCTAAACATTCAATAAAACATGAATAATGTTTAACTTTGTTAAAATGAAAATATACTAAACTAAACACAGAGTGTGTCTTCCATTCACTTAACATACTGTTTGCAAATGTAGGTACAACTGATGTCTCCACAGCCACTCCTATTTTTTGGTGAAATAATCTTTTTACCAAAGAAAAATGATTGTGTCAACGTCTAACCATCATTGGCATGCATGCCCATCCCTTCCAGTTATTACTCAGCACATTATGCTTCACCTACTTTT
Organism: Protopterus annectens; assembly: GCF_019279795.1. NCBI lineage: Eukaryota > Metazoa > Chordata > Ceratodontiformes > Protopteridae > Protopterus > Protopterus annectens. Next base: position 349,011,247 of record NC_056737.1, on the reverse strand, counting down.
CCCTTAATCACTGCTCATGATCCCACTTCCAAAGCACCCTCATCACCCACATAACCAGTACAAACCAACAAAGCATTTTAAAATCTTTACATCATATACTGACTCCCCTCCCATACCATTTCCTTCTTGTTTCTTACAGAAAACTGCACCTACTCCTAACCATAACATTGAACTACCTAAATATCTCTCTGCTGTATTCCAATACCTGCATTCACAATGCAATGACACCTCAACTTGCTCCCTACTAAATGCTAACAGTATACTCAATAAACGTGTGTCACCTTCATCTTCACCTATCGGCACAGTCTACCAGAGTAGTCATCGAATTGTGGTTCAGATATGACAGCTTAGCATAAACACCTATAACTGCACCTTTGATGCAGACCAGGTAACATTAATTGTGGCATAACCTTACTACTTTATAAATATCATAAAAACATTCAAATACTATCTCATGCAAACGTCACCTCCGACCCTTTTCCATACTGGTTACTCATGGCAGACTATTGGTTACTTACCATCCAATACAATATTTTCTAAAAAAATGCAGTCCCTCATATACAGAAATGTTATTCACAGCTTCTAAGTACAAAAATCTAAATAATTACTGGTGGTGACACTATTCTTAACCTCATATGCACTGGCTAAAGATATCAGATAATTCCTATCTAATCTTATTTTGTATTCAGCTTATTCAAGGACCCGCACTCCTTTACATCTACTGACAACCCCCGCTAACATTTCCTTCATCTCAATACACCCATCAGCCTTTAGCCCCAGCAACAGCAGTAAAAAACATTATCCCTCAGCAGCAGCAGTAGAAAACACAATACCCCACATATATCTGAAATATCTCCTTACCCCTGAGCTGTACAGGCAACAGGCAGACATTTTAAAATTTAGCACATAAGGTACACGCTCCTTAAGAGCTGTACGGCAACAGGCAGGCATTTTAAAATGTTGTACCTAAGGTTTGGCTTAAATATACAACATAAGCACAGGTCCTCCAGTCCTCCAGTTATAGACACTACCAGCCATGCCACCATCAAGGTTTTTTTTTACAAACAAGACAGTGTAAAAGCGAGGTATCCGCCACATAAACACGGGTCCTTGGGTCCTCCTTATAGACACCACCATGACACCACAGAGTTTTTTGGGGGTTTTTTTTGCTACAAGACTGTGTAAAAGTGGAGGGGTGCCCCTCCACCTTACCCAATGGTTCCACCGCCCTTGTATTGCTATGCTGCTTCATTTGTATATATCTTCCTTGTTATCCTCTTCAGCCATTTAAGCTACATTAATTGTAGCTAAGCGATGGTCACACCCACGCACCCATGGTTAGCTTTACTCAGACTTTTAAAAAATAAATAAAAGTGTTTCTTCATTTTATTTATATGTACTGTTGCTGTTGTACACATGAGGGACTGTTGGTGGGGATATGCGGGACACCTATGAGCTGTCACGCTCATTTATTACTCCTTTCTGCTGTTCTGCATTGCGGGGGCATATATATTCTGAGGGCTCTGCTCTCAGAAATGCCCCCTGCACTCGTACACGCTCTGTGTAAGAATAGGGGCTCAGGCAGCTCACCTCATTGTTATGCATGGTGCGTTTCCGTCCTGCTCCTAAACAGTCACTTCTGTGCAGGACTATGCTAGTCTTGCATGGAAGATTAGTAAATCAGGGGGATTGAATGATACAATGACAACAAAAACTCACACCAAACTCCAAACCCATTTCCCCTTCTCAACACAACTAAGAGGTCTATTATCAGAGAATTGTACACACACACACACACACACACACACACACACACACACACACACACACACACACACACACACATATATATATATATATATATATATATATGGGTCCCCTGCAGTAGATCAAACGTTTATAAGTTCGAACCACATATGGCTGAGACCATATGTTCGAACTTGTAAAAGTCTGATCTGACTTGAAAGGAGATCTCCGTACAGAGCGGAAAGGGAAGATTTCCCATTTCTAAAATGTAGTGCGATCTCAGAGTTGGTATATTTATGTAAGTGGGGGTGTGGGGGTGCAGGGGAACATAGCCTCCCTGCTATAGATGTTTAGTTTTGTGTTTTTTGGATTTATGTGATTTTACGTAAGTGTTCGAACTTTTATGAGTTCGAATATATGGTCTCAGCCATATGTAGTTCGAACTAGTAAAAGTTCGATCTATTGAAGTAGATCCACATATATATATATATATATATATATATATATATATATATCTATATATATATATATATATATATATATATATATGCACTTTAAACAGAAGATAAGATGAAAGAGATTATTTAGATGTATTGATGTACTGCACATTTGAAGAACATGTTACGAAAATGACAATTGAGTTAAACATAACTGAACACTTCATACTTAAGAGACTTCAAATATGAAGAAGTAGGAAAACTTAGAGAAGAGTCACAAGACATATGTTATATTTAAACCAGTTACCTGTATGATGAGAATTAACATTCTTTCCAATATAGCCTTTACTTACTGCTTAAAAGTGAATGGAATCTATGAAGAATATCTGATATAACGGTTGTTTTACTAAGAGATGGAGTTCTTCATAGGCTCTGTGCTGTTGTTCAGTGTTATATCTGTTTTTCTTTCTTCTTCCTTGTGTTAGTCCAGGATTTCTTTATCAGATCTTTTTTAGGTGGGGATATCCAGACTGTGTTTTCAGTATCTGGTAAAAGCTTATTGCTCCTTATGGAAGACACTTCTTTTAAATTGTTGAAAATTCTGATACCATTTGAAAGATAATTGTTTTTATTTTAGCAATGAAAATTATTTGAGATTTGATCTCATTTTATTTGAGAGTTTTCACAAAAGGCCAGCATTTATTTCCTCATAGGTTCATAGGTTCATAGGTTCATACTAGGCTATCTGCCCTGGGGCAGTTATAAGCCTAGCCCGATTCTGTATGGCTTACGCCACCCCTTGACTTGAGTATACTGTGCCCTTTTTAAGGTTTAGTTTACTGTGCATCTGTCTAATAGTGACACGGGAGTAATCCCTGGGACAAACCTAAGATCCCCCATCCACTTATTGAGATTCTTCTTGAAGAGATTCAGTGAGGTGCTCTGCCTCACATGAACTGGAATTCTATTCCAGAGCGAAGGGAGCCTCTGGGTTATGAACCTGTCCCTCCAACAAGTTCTATTTATTTCTGTGCTGAGATTCAAGTCCCTCGAGCGTGTGGCTCTAAGGGATTTAGATTTACTGAGGTGGAGCATGTCCATTAATTCTGGATTTGACATAGCTTTGTATGTCAGTCATAGATCGCCTCGAAGTAGGCGGTATGCAACTGAGTAGAGCTGGAGTTTTTTTAACCAAGCAGTATATGGCATCTGTTTGAGACCCTTGATCCTCTTGGTGAGATACTTTTGGGGTCTTTCTAATTGCTGCAGGTGTCGGGTAAGGTACATCCCAAAAGGGGCATTGTATTCTATGATGGGCCTGATGAGGGATGAATAAAGGGGCACGATTACCTCTCTTGATCTAGATGTGAAACCCTTCGTGATGAGGTGGGCTATGTAGAAGGTCTTTCTAACCACTTTGGCAATGTGGTTTTCAAAGTAGAGATTGCTAAGAACTTGGGTCCCCAGGTCCCTAATAACTTTCTCTGTACTTAATGAGTTACCACCTATGTGGTAATTTGTGGGCACATTGTTTTGCCAAAGGGTATGACTATACATTTGTTGGCATTTAGCTTTAAACCATGGCGCTGGCAACAGTTATCTGTCTCTGTGAGACCTTTTTGAAGGATGTTTGTGTCAGCTGGAGAGTTGATTATGGTGCCCAGTTTGCAGTCGTCTGCGAACCTGGTGAGCCATAGTCCTCCCACGTTTGCCTGTACCTCGGAAAAGTATATACCGAACAAGAGTGGTCCCAGGACAGAACCCTGTGGGACGCCACTTGTGACCGGTTTCAAGTCTGACATGGCTCCAGCAACTCTCACTCTGTGGGTTCTGTCTTTGAGCCAGTTTGTGATCCATCTTGTGACATAGGGGTTTATATTTAAGCTGGATAGCTTATCTATGATGCCTGAGTGGGGTATTGTGTCAAATGCCTTTGCAAGGTCCAGACAGGCTGTGTGGACTACCTTCCCTTCATCTATGGCTTTGGTGACTGTTTCAAATAAGTCAACCAGGTTCAAAAGGCAGGATCTGCCCTTGACAAAGCCAAACTGGGTAGGATCTAGTGTCTGTAGGTCCCCAATGTCTTTGTTTATGAGCTCCATGATTATCCTCTCCATAGCCTTGCAGACTAAGCTAGTCAGGCTTATGGGGCGATAGTTTCCAGGGTCCGTAGAGGCTCCTCCTTTGTGGAGTGGGACCACTGTCGCTGTACGCTATTCTGTGGGCACATATCCTGTAGTGAGGCTGAGATTGTATAGCTGTTTTATTTGAGGGATTAGTTCCTCTTGTAGTTCATGTAGGACGCAACCTGGGACGCCATCTGGTCCCATGGAAGCAGTGTTTTTTGCTTTGGAGAGGGCAGCCTTCACCTGAGCATCTGAGATATTTGGGAGGCAGCCCTCTGCCGGGAAAGATACTTGCTCTTTTGGGGGGGAGGGGGTGGAAAAGTTTGCATTGAACCTGTCTGCCAGGATATTGGCAATGTCTGTGGGTTCAGTGTATTTTTTGTCATTTAGAATCAACTCAGAACAAGTCTGGGAGTTGCATCCCAGGTTTCTAACATAACTGAAAAAAGCCTTATGATTGTCTTTGGTGTCCTGTGCAATTTTTCTCTCGAAGCTGGCCTTGGAGGATTTTATGAGGGTCGTAATTTTTTGCTAGTACTGATCAGAGATGCCTTCCCTATTAGGGATTTTGCTCTATCATGTAGTAGCTTCCTCCTTCTGTTGTACAGTTTATTTATGGCAGGGGTCCACCAGACTGGATGCCTGCCTTTGGATGATTGGGTCTTGGTTTTGTTTGGGATAGCATGATTCATGCATTCCTGGAGATGTCCATAGAATGAATTTATATAGGATTCTGCAGTTTGGGCTGCAGTTTCCACTGGCCCTGGGGCCTTGAAGGATTCCACTTCAGTTTTGAGAAGTGAGAAGTTCACTTTTGAGAAGTTTTTCACTGTGGTTTTCTGGGCTAGGGTTGGGGTCGGGATGTGGACATCCAGTGAAATTAATTTATGGTCTGATCTTACCAATGAGGGATATACTTCTGGTGTGGAGCATAGAGTCCCCATGTTGGTAATGATCAGGTCTAGTATGTTGTCCCCTCTTGTGGGAGTGGTGACTAGTTGTTCCATAGCATTTGAGTTTATAATTTCCAGGAATCTTTGGGCTAAGGTGCTGGGGCTTGAATAGTGCTCCCAGTCAATGTTTGGGTAGTTGAAGTCGCCCAATATAATGGTGTTCGGAGAGATCTTCATGTTCTCCAATGTTTTCAGGAAGGCCGAATGGGATTCCTGACTTTGAGAGGGTGGTCTGTAGGATGCTATAAACTGAAAAGCAGTCTTGCCCACTGTTAGTTGCACATGGATGGTCTCCGATACTTCATGCAATGCCACTAACCTGGAGGTGTGGATATCCTTGATAAATATGGAAACTCCCCCTCCTTTTGTGGTTCGGTCCGGGTTTTGGGGCCGAAAAGCATGATACGAGGTATAGCCTGGTAGTGCTGGGGTGCTCTCTGGAACCTTGGACCAGGTTTCTGTCACTGCACAGATATCGATGCTCTCCATACTGAGGAGAGCATCGAGTGCGTGCATCTTGAGGTTAAGACTTCTGGCATTTAGCAGCATTACCCGTAGTTTCTTGTTCCTTGTGCTGTCTATGGGGGTGGGTTTGACTTTTGAGCCTTGCCTAAAAAAGGCACTATGGGGGTGGCAAGAGCCTTTGCCAATGTCCGAATGCCCAGTGGTGACAGGTGCAAGCCATCCCTAGCGAAGCAACGTGGCTTGTCGAGCATGTCATCCCAGGCTGACAGACACTGGATCTCCTTTGAATGACACCAAAATTTTAACCAATTGTTAAAATCGATCATTTTGTCTTTGTACTGTGGCATCATTCTAGGTGAGGGTAAGATGCTGCTCAAGGTCAGGGTCATACCAGCCTGGGCTACATGATCAGAGAGCTCCTCTATGTCTCTTTTCATGTAGTCCAGGGAGGTACGTCTCAGGTCATTCAAACCAGCATGTACAATGACTGAGTCATATTTGTATTTGCTTTGGAGTGACCTGAGTGCTTGCTTTATGTGTCGGATCCTAGCACCCGACAGGCAGCTCACCGTGACCTTCTCTTTATTCAGCCTGGTGAGCGGGACATCAGTGTGTCTGACAATAGAGTCACCTATAACAAGAGTATCAGGTGTGTTATTCAGCCTTAAGGGCTCTGGCTGCTTGGCACACTGACTTTTTGGGTTATGTGTTGTGTGTGTTTTGTTTTGATGTAGCGTTTGCATGGATGTCTGCTTTGGAGGTCTCTGTTGCTTAAGTAGATTTTTATTTAGAGCCTCCGAGTATGTTTTTGTGTATTTATGTGTTTGGTTCGCTGATGTGGTGGGACTATGTGATACTGGAATTGTGTTGTGTGAGGTTACCTTCTCCTCCTGACTGGTTACACCAGTTTTGAGATGAGAGAGCTCAGCCTCCAGTTTGGCTAAATAGTTGCATCTCTCACATATATTTGAACCTGTTTGGAGGAGGATTTCTAAGATTTTAGATTTTAGATGATTAATCATTATCAAATCTTATGCTGTTCTGACCATATTTCAATTGAGCTTTTTTCCCATCCTGTTTTAAGAATCAAGTCTTTATTAATGAAAAAAAATAATTCTATTACTATAAATCTTGGAGGAGTTGTTGAAGTAGAAGGCATGGGTTTACCTACAGCTCTATATGTTCTTTCACTTCCATAAGAAAGTCCTTCCTGCAGGGTTAATAATTTTGGAACTCAAAAAGATAGAAAAGTACCTATGGTTTTTTTTTTTTTTTTTTTTTTTTTTTTTTTGGTAAACTGAATATTCATAAGTTGCATCTCCTTTCCCTATTTTCAAGTTCATCTATTTTATTTAATAACCAGGTGTTTTGTTTTAATAAATATTCTATTTGAGTTTCTTCCTACTTTCATCTTCCCTCCGTGTCATTTACAACATTCTCAACATCAGATATTTTAATTCGGTGCTGTTGGAACATTTCTTTAAAAAAATGTCAACTTTTAAGCAGCTCTGTTAGAAATTTTCTAAGTTCTGATGAAAAACATCTATTTTCAGAGATAACTCCTGAAGTGTTGATGTCACCAGCTGCATATTCTTCTTCAGAAAAGTGTCAGAGTGGGAATACTTAGAGTTGCTCATTTGTCTTCCAACCAACAAATCTCCAAAAGACAGGAAAATGTTGATGAAACTTTACAAAATTCAGAGGCAAGTAAGCATACACTATTATGAAATAGTATGTGAAGTAATTGCCCTTAGAATTAAATATTTTCCTGTTCATTTTTATTTTACTACAGAGTTCTGAAAAGTTGCTGCTTTCACTTGGCCATCTAGGCTCCACCCATATATTTCTGGTTTCTAATGTCACTTAGGAAGAAACTTGAATTTGTCTAAAATAGATGTTGTCTATAAACCTCAAACCATGAATTATCATGACCAGTACCTTCTCTTTTTTTGCCTCCTAGTCCTTTTGCTTTCCCTACCACAGAGTTCCTAATGTGCAAAGACAATCAAAAATACTTCCTCGCCCTTTTCTAAGTGCTGTACTTTGACATCTGCCATGGACTTGAGGTGATTGCTGTGTACATCTGTATCTGTTATAAATTGCTCTATCTTGAGTCATAACCCTTAGGTTTATATGCATTACTTTATAGTTCCAAGAATGTGAAATAATACATAATATTATTCTAGCTCAATCAACATCCAGTAAATCAGTTGTAAAGATAACACTGGCACCATTATATATAAATAAAGTGGTGTGGACATAATTGTGTACACAGTAGAGAGCACTAGGGCTTATATTAAATGTAGTGGCAAGAGCACACCAAATATATGTTCAGCATTGTAAAAGAACAATGTTTCTGTACAAAAAGATAGACAGTGGGCTGAATTCATGAATGCCTACAATAAGTGTATACCATTCTGAGTGAATAGACAACACAAGCATAACTCCCATCTTCTTGCTCATAATTTTGATTTTCTTACTGATTTTCTTGCAATCTTAAACATCGAGGGAGATTAATAAAGGTTACTAGAATATGTAGAAAACATCTACACTTAGCCTAATCTTTCTGAGTAACTAGACAGTAGAAAAAATGTGGTAGGGATGATCCTGAGTCCTGCACTTAGTTTAGGTGCATTTGGTCCAATGATTAATATATATATATATAGTGTCACTGTTTATTCACATAGGCTAGGTAACAGTAGATGTATTTAAAATAATGATATGAGAAGACTGCACTTGATTTATACACTGTGAAAAAAATAGATGCATTTGGAAAATAATAAGAACTTGTGGGATTCACTGTTGAAGAATGTAGCTAAAAGGTAAACCATTACTAAGTAATAATTTTATTAAATGCCTTAAAGCATTTGCAGGATTTTAAGTATTTAAGATTTCTGTATAGAAATTAAAAAAAAAACTGCATGTCTAGGTATGGTAGAATGAGGATAATTTGTTACGTGGGTTGAAAATTATTATCTGAAAGAGGGCAAAAGTTAGTGTATAGCATTTTGTATGTGAATGTGTAGAAAATAAGGATAGCCTTGTCTGCATTAAGGATATAATTTTGAAGATTTGATGAAGATTTTAATAAAGAGTGCCTTTTCTTGAAACAGATGTTTATACATCGGGGTTACCCAGAATCATTACTAGATACCTTGATAGAAGAAGTCTCAATCAAAAGAAAAGAGCTTAGGTTTAAACCAATTTTAAGCAGAAACCCCAAGACACTGCATGACATCATACCATCTAGTGTTGAGACTAACGATCTTGATGTAGGTGTATCATTTTCACATCAACTGAAACCTCAGTGTAGTTTCGTGATTACGTTCAATATTCAAAGTAAACCTATTGTTAACGCTATAACAAAGAACTGGGAATTGTTTAAATCTAACCATGTTGTATTCAAAGTTTTGGGTTGTAAGCCATGACTAGTCTTTAAGAGGGGTAAAAACTTGAAAAACCTTCTCGAGAGATGGAATAGCACAGCCCCTAGAGTGACAGGAATGTTCAAATGTGAGAGTTGTAACTATTGCAAATTTATTGACAGTACCAACTCTTTTACAATAAATGGAAGTATATACAAAATGAAATCTAAGTTTAATTGCAATACCAGATTCATTGTTTACTTAGCTAAATGTACAGCGTGTTTCGCATTTTATGTGGGTAAAACTGAACAAAGGCTCAGGGATAGTTTGTACGAACATCAGTACGCAATCACCCACAATAAGACGGATAATGCCCTGGCAAAACATGTTCACAATAATCCAACTCATAAATTTAGGTTTTTAGTCATTGACTATATTTCTCATGACATTAGAGGTGGTCCTGTTTCTTTTAGACTTGAAGAATTAGAACTATTATGGCAGTTGAAGCTAAACGCCTTCAATTACCCTGGTCTAAATGAAGCATGTTCAATCATGAGTATTTTGAAACTCAAAAATTTACAAAGATAGCATATGTTTTCTTATACTCAATTTTTTCAGCAATTCAAGATAGTTTGATGTACCTTGTAGTAAATTTTTAAGTTTTTTATGCTGGAGGTGTAGTCCTTGTTGCATTTTAATTTTAATTTTAAAGTCACTTTTAGTATTATAGTTCATAAAACATGACTTGAAGGAATGATTTATTTTATATTAATTGTTTAATTATAAAATTAGATGCTGTTTTCCCGCACTTTTCCTGTATTTAATGGTATCATTTGGGAGGTTCATTACTTCTGAAGAAGTTTGTTTTTGGAACAAACGAAAAGCACTTAAAGTCATTGTGTTGGAACTTTCTACTTATTAAATGTCTGTACAGTCTGCTTTGCCATCCTGTCTATTTGTTTTAACTGTCTAAGTTTGTTGTGCCTTGTTCGTGACATTTAGTACATGTATACTTAGGTAAATCAAGTTACTAGAATTTATTGTCCAAAACAGTTAAAAATGTGATTATTACTAGTTTGAGGCCTTACAACATCATTGAACAGGTGTCAGTGAGCACTCAGGCATGACTTTAACAAATAATAATATGAGAGTTATGAAATAAAAAAAAAATGTATTATTTAAAACTGAGAAGGAATGTCAGATGAACAGTGATTTTAGACCACGTACCATACAGCACAGCCCACATGTATCACTGCATGCATCAGTTATACTCTATCTGTTTTTACAGGGGAGGAAAACACCTGAGTGCTGCGGCCCATGGCTCTGGACTAGACATTGTCTCTTTACCTACACAGCTGTATGCCGTACATGAACCTGTCTCATGGGGCCCCTTACTATTGATACCATCTGATCATTATTAGTCATTTTGGGACTGGAACTGCAAGCTGCAGTGACAGCATGGGTCACTTCACCACCAGTACATAACATGATCATGTTGTGCAGAATGCACCATGCAGTAAACATCCTGCATGCAGTAGCTGGAACATACTAAAGGTCACCCAAAGTCTCATCTAGGCACCTAACGTGACTCTTTTGGAGGCCAAAGACTCTGTAGATGAAAATATGGGTCTGGAATGAAGCTGTGTTGTAGGTATCTTCTGCAGTTCCACTTTGATTTCTGACTGGTGTCATGAGCCATGGGTCTAGCAGATATCCAGCTTAACCTGATAGAAAAAAAAGGAGAGAGAGAAAAGGATGGGAGAGGGAGGCAAAATAAAGAAAAAAAGTGTTTGTGTGTTCAGCAATACATTTTACCATGAATAACTACTTAAATATAATAGAAAAAAGAAAAAAATATATATTTTTCCACTTAATAAGATATAGAGTGAACTAGTGTTCCAGATATGGGAATCAACTGCACTTTCAGGATGTTGAAAAGAGACATTCATGATGCACCACCTTGCATAACACACTACCTGGCAATTGATGGAATGGTAGTCCTTCTTACTTCAGTACCACTCACTCCATGGACCAGAAGGGGCCCTAATTGCAATATGGATGCAGCCTATTGCACCAAGTACCTTATGGAAATATTCCACCCCATAAAAGGCACACGTAGTCCTGGCTTAGTACTGGGGGAACTGGGAAATAGATGTGCTGATCCACCTGCACCAAGAGTACATAAAGGAACCACTGCAGTATCCTCAAAGCAGAAGCCTGTAAGATACCAATCATGTTCTCAGTATATCTCTGAAGGGCACTCTGTGACAGGTATAGTGAGGGCTACACATAACTTACTAGCCACAGGAAGTGGAAATCCAAACATTCCTCTAGAACCCCTACAGGGGACATACTTACTCACTATAACACATAAAATCTCTATCCACTTTTAACCTATCTAGTATCTCCTGATTGTCATATGCACAGAATAACCCATTATAATTGTATCTCCACCTTTTTAGCCAATGAGAATTGATGGGAGCAAGTGGTTTTGGCTCAGCTAAGACAAGCAAGGCACAAGAGTACATAGCAAGGGTACAAGTGACAGCATCTTTGCGAATTACAAAGTCGATAGCATAGGCAAGGTAAAAAAAAATGTCACTATTAATCACAAATAGATGAGAACATTATTCATTAGCATATGCCATTTTATATCATTCCTCATTTTCAGCTCATTATGACTTAATTTGCTAAGCCTTATTCATGGCCATTGTGTCTTATGGTAAGTGGCCTTTTTGAATCATGTTTTTGCTGTGCTCATTCTCCAGTAACAATGATCGCCTTAACACATTCACATAATGACTATGACTACTAGCCTTAGCTTAGCATAAAGTTCTCCGTGCATACAGGTCACATCAACAATACCTGCACCAGGATAACAAAG
>NC_056737.1:348969271-348994271 GCF_019279795.1 Protopterus annectens | reverse complement strand
TTTGAAGATGGAAAGCTGACTATAGCTGGAGTTTCTTTAATCCTTTTACTAGTTGGCGCTATGTAAATTATAGTAATGTCAAGCCATATTAAACTAAGAATGAAAAAGCCTCAGCTTAAGAATTAAAGAATATGCAGTTTTAGTTATCTAGGTCATTAAAACTACAATTCCTGGGAATTGATCATATCCAGTTATAACATTTAGAAAATCAAAACTGCATAATTTAAAATGCTGCACATCCAGAAAAACATTGAAACCCTGGAATGTGATCAGACATTCCTTTTTGATTGCTACCCACACCTCTCAACTCTCCCTATTTTTACAGAATGCCCCTGATTTTGCATCAAATGTTTTTCCTACTCCTCATGACATTTTTGATTTTCTGGTACATCATTTGTGATTGCAGTCAGTAATGCCAGTCATTAGAATTTTATACTGCTTGCTGTTCACAAAATGCATATTGATGCACACATGTTCTATTAATTTTTAAGCGAATCAAAGTATTATTTAAAAAGTGTTCCTGATTTTATCCCCCCAAATTAATTTTATCTCTGTCCAGAATTATTGACCGTATAAATTGAGAGGTGTAGTGCTGCCCCAAAGCATTCAGATTTAAATATGTTATTCTGGACTTATTTCAGCGAACTAGAAACAGTGTACTAGACAGTTCATGTTGCTGCATTTGCCTGGTACAGTTTTGTCTTCATCAGTGCTGTTTTTCTTAGAAGGGCCTAGAAAACTAACATAGGTTTCTTTGCAGAATCAGGAGCTCATCTGGCAGCCCACATGCCTTTGCTACAGAGGGCTGTGTGTTCTATTTCCACACCAAGTACATGGATTAATTTTCCAGTACTAACACTGCAAGAATAGCATAAAGGTGGTGCTGCAATACTGGGTGTGCCATCCTTTTGCTGAGATGTCAGACTGATGTCCCATCAGGACCACAACAACTTCAGCTGGTGGGATCTCAGACAGATGTAAAAGATCCAAAATCACTTATCAAAAAGAGTTGGGGAAGTTCCCAGTTGTCCTGGCAAATTTTCTCTAGTCAGTATGAATATCACATCTGGTCTCACTTGAAAAGAGGCTGTTGGCCTAGTGGGACTAAAGCAGTCAATGAAAACTATAAATAAATCATGCTTCCCACTATATCTCAGTTATTTCTTTGTATCTGTGTAATCTGACTATTTTAATGAATCAGAATTATTAAGTGGGTATGGTTGTTATATCTCAAAGGACTTGCCACTGTAAAGTGATATTGGCATTTTTTTCACAGAATTCCTGTGATTTGTGTTCTCACAGCAGATGTTTATTTTTTAACACTAGTGTGAATGCTCAACAAAATAAACTAGCTGAACTGCAGTTTTTACAGTACTGACAGACCCTCTCCCATAATCGTCCTGAGGTGCCAAGGCTATCATTGCAATCCAGTAGCTGTTAACTGACCACTCTTGTTTTTGTTTCAGTGAACTTTTAACAGACACTTTGTTATTCACCAATGTCTGCAGTGACAAGATGTGTGTTTTATCCTGAAAGTTGCCAAAATGTTCTCTGTTTGTTCAAAAATTATTCTTCTATACAATGCAGCATATATAAGTCTGACTTTCTGTTCCTGAATTTGGGTTACTGATATTTTTTTCTACTGAAGCAAAGATGTCTTAGTGCATGACATTTTCCTGGTTCTGTTGTATTTGTAGCCACACCCTTGACTTGTTACACAGTAGCATACCTGCACTTCATCCAAACCTCAAAACAAAAGAAAAAAAAAGAAAAAAAAAAGTAAAATTCTAGCAGTGTAGTCGGAGAGACTGGTAGTCCTGATAGGGAAACATGAGGAGTATTTGTAGCCACACCCTTGACTTGTTACACTGTAGCATACCTGCACTTCATCCATTCCAAACCATAATACTTGAGCATGGTAAATTAGTACTTTTGTGTTGTGAACATTGTCAGGATTTGTAAGATTGTCATTTACTTTTTTATTAGGGAAATGGTCTTTCATTTTTAACAGATGATTATGAGTGAGTTGTTTCCAATTATCAAGTATTCTATACTTTATTTGTATGGTGTTTTTTTAATGTGTCCTATGTGACCCAACTGTTAGCTACCCCTGTTGTGCCTCACACAAAGAAACCTGAAGCAACCATTGGCTAGGACCATTCTTCAGAGGTCCAACCTTGATTCCTTCTCTAGGTCTACATCAGGCCTTGCTAGGACCATTATTCAGGGGTGACTGGGCTTTTCCCATCTTGACACCCCCAAATTTGTAAGCTATGGCAATGTACCCATATAAACAAATTTGTGTCTTCAGTTTGTGGTAATCTACCCATATAGCTTAGGCTACTGCAGCAGTGATCAACATGCATAACATAGTACTGTAGTAAGTAATTGAACCATAACAGTAGATGTTTGAATTATCGATGCTGCGGTAGTTGCTCCCTCACTCATTTCCCCTTGTTTCTTGTTGTATTGTTTATGCCAGGTTGTGATCATGTATTTTTTGTTCTTCCTAGCACTGTAATTTCAGGATTCAGCCTCCATCTTTCTAGTTAGCAGGACAGCTCTGAAGGGCTTGGCACCCAAACTTGTCTTTTAGTCAGCTTAACTTGAGCTGCCAGGCAGTTTGAGCACATGGAAGGTGCACTGATGATTTGGAAACTGGACAACTGTTATATTCTTGGCAGGATATAACCCATATAGCTAAGGCTACTGCAGAAGTGGTTATTCAGACATCTACTGCTATGGTAAGTTTACTTATGCAACTGGATTTTATTTTGTTACAAATTATGATGAGCCATGCTGTTGTGTGACAGACAGTACTCTCTCTGTCTAGGTTAACATGTTCTTTTGAAATTTAATGCAGTTACTTTACTGTGCATTGAATGGTACACCATATGAAATAGGTTAGATTTCTATATGATACATTTTTCTCACTTCTACTAAGCATCTATATGAATTTAAAAGGAATATATATATATATATATATATATATATATATATATTTATATTCCAAGGGTTACGCAAAAGTGCACTTAATCGAAAGTACACTTTCGTGAAACACGCTTCAGCAAACGGGCTACTACTGACTTTAGTGCAGTAGTTACGGACCTTAGGCTTAGGGCACGGGTCACAGTAAGGGGCTAGCTAGTAGGGCTATCCCCTTACCATGACCCACGCCCTAACCCTAAGGTCTGTAACTACCGCACGACAGTGGAGGACATAGTATGTTTTCCTGCTGTCCTCCACTGTGGTGCAATCCATTCGCTGAAGCTGAGTTTGCGAAAGTGCACTTTCAAATAAGTGCACTTTCATGTAACTGAGCGGTCTACTGCTCTTTTTTGAATACGTGGTTCATGAAAAGCAGTAGACCCAAATATATATATATATATATAAACCCTTTTTTCTCACTTCTACTAAGCATCTATATGAATTTAAAAGGAATATATATATATATATATATATATATATATATATATATATATATATATATATATATATCCACAACCCCTTTTCCCTGTTTTTACACATGAGGTCGGGGTGTCACTTAACAGTGACAATGAATTATTTAAAGCTAAGGTTCTCACCATCAGGTGGCTAGCCTTGGCACAGCTGTTCTTCCACAACACACACTCAAGCACACACTCTCAAACCTATGGCCAATTTAGTGTGTCTAGTCCAACTATTGCATGTCTTTGGAATGTGGGAAGAAACAGGAGCACCCAAAGGAAATCCACGTGAACACAGGGAGGACATGCAGACTCCACACAGAAGACACACCAGCCAAGAATCAGTCCAGAAAACCTCTTGCTGTGAGGAGACAACACTATGCACTGTGTCATTGCGCCACCCTAGAACATAAGAACATACATATGGGTCCCCTTCAGTAGATCAAACGTTTATATATAGATATATATATATATATATATATATATATATATATATATATATATATATATATATATATATATATATATATATAGCCCACACACACACACACACACACACACACACACACACACACACACACACACACACACACACAAACAACATTCTTGACATGTGGTTGTAATGAAACTGCTTCTCTCCCAATATTTGCCCAAAATTCCTTCTCAGGCCATATATGTGGATAAAAGTTAACTATGAGTATCATTCCAACTGTTTTTATTTAGTTTAAGTAGCACTTGCTGTTTGCAAACTAAATTTGTTTAGCTTATGTTTCTAAATTCCTCATTTCAGGAAATTCTCTTGAATTTACAAATATATGTAGTGTACTAAAAAGTGTGACAGTCATTAGCTGAATGAAAAATCAATTTAGTGTTATATTTTCCTGCATTGAGATGACGAACTGTGCCACTAAAAGACCTCAAAACATGTCAGAACCCTTTTGATCATGTCATCTGGGTAAAACAATTTACAGAAATCTGCACACAGTTCCAGATGTGAGCAGTTCTAAATTTCCACATATCATTATTAAAGATGGAAAACAGTAGCTGGCCAACCTCAACACTGTGCCTATAGGACTAGCATTGACGTACTAACGAAGAAATAGTATTCTTCATTTATTACTTGAGGTACTTGAAGAATGGAATAAATTCTGAAGACAGCAGAGAAAAATGGAGGTGTTATCAGCACAGGTCCTAAAAAAAAAAATATATATATATATATAGATAAATAGATAGATAGATAGATAGATAGATAGATAGATAGATAGATATAAAATAGAAGTACATAGAATTGAATTAGTATCTAAGAACACAACCATTCTTGATACTGTACAAGGAGCAGAAGTCAGACTGCTACATTTACAAGAAAAACAGTGCTGAACATTCTGTTTATAAAAGAAGACAAATGAAGATCTTCGATTGGTAAATGGGCAACCAATTATGAGCACGCAGTTGTTAAACAATGGAGCTTTCCATTGATGTAATTATACAGCTGAACCTGTCTCAGCAAAAGTTTTGCAATTCAGCCAGTATGCTTTAAAAGTATGAAACAGTGGGTGGATTCAGTAGGGTTACCACAAGTTGTCACTCCTAAGAGTAAACTTTTGAATTTAAGAGACAGACCTAATACAGTGCTCCAACACAAAGATATGCAACACCACAACAAGCTATCACTAAGGCTGTGCTACATGCAAATGAAGCAGTCCACGGGAGAGTTACATGTTAATTAGCCATGTACTCTCTCCTACTGAACCACCTCCACGAAGCCACGTGATTCAAGTTTTCAGCCATTGCAGAAGAGGTAAATACTGGGGATTTTAGTGGTAACATATGGTCGGGAGGTGGGTTAGTGAGTATATGTAAGAGGTTGCATGTATGAATCGGTGTGTGTGTGTGTGTGTGTGTGTGTGTGTGTGTGTGTGTGTGTGTGTGTGTGTGTGTGTGTGTGTGTGTGTGTGTGTGTGTGTGTGTGTGTGTTGTGAATGGCTAAATGGCTGTGTGAGAAGGGGACTATTACAGTGTGTGTGTATTGGCTTGGATATCATAACCACACATCTCTAGACTAATAAGCATAGTCTGCAACATTGGGTTGAGAGAACAATAGCCATCAGGCATTACTGCACTGTAGAGATGGGGGGAGCATTAGCCATCAAGGATTACTTCATAAGACTTGTGTTATAATGGCACTAGAATCAGTACAGAGGTTGGGGGCGGAGGAACAATAGATACCAGAGATACCACTTTTCTGCCTTAATGGTATCTAAATCTGTATGGGGATCAGTAGGTGGGGAAGACACTACACAGCAGGGGTGCTAACTCTTATGCCCTAAGGGCACTTCTTGCAATATGTCAGTCAGAAAGTTGGGGGTACCACTAGACACTAAGGATATGATGTGCATTGTGGGACTGAACTTTTTGAGATGGCCTAGGCACAGGAAAGGATACTTTGGGGAGGTGCAGGTGACTTAGGGATAGGCAAGGTGACTGTGGTGAGTATGCATGTGTTTAAATATTTACTTGTGTGTGAGGGAGAGTGACTGAGGGGGGAGGGATGCCTTTGCCTACACTATGTGGATGCTGCAATTAACTGCCATGGGAAGTCCTGATCTGCACTTAGGTGAAGGTAACTATGACTCATGTTCAAGCAAATAAAACAGTAATTAAGTCCTTCCTCATTGTGACCAACATGTATGAATTACAAAATACCACATCACATTAGCAAGTGATTTTTACAGTGTCCCTTAATATAATATGATAGGGATTTTATGAATCCCTGGGAGTATCTTAAAAAAATTTTAGCAAGTAAACATGAAGACATATGGAACAAAAACTGAATACATCAAAACTGTTATTACTAAAGAAATACATTTTGCATGAAATAAATGTGCAACTGTAGAAAAAGGGAAAACACACGGCCTATGGCTGTCAGACAAGACAACGTAAAAGGTTAGGGAAATGGAAAGGGTATATAGTCTAGCATACACAATTCATGCCACAGCACAGATTTAAAAATAATTAGTTTGAGAAATCAGATGTGCAAGCAAGCCCTAGAATATTTACCATGTTTACATTTTATTATGCTATATATTTTGTTAAATGACCTTTCCTTTAGAATGTTATACTTGGCTAAATGGAATGGTACTTCAGCCTTTAAATGTTATGGTATTTTAATAACTTGGGTGTTCTCATTTGCAGACCAGTATTAATATAAGTCACAGCATTTAAGCCAAAAATGTAGACTGTATAACAAAATTAGTTTTATTTTTATTTTTATGAAAACTTTTATACACAGTAGTTCATTTACTATTGGCAACACGTCTTATATATACAAATTAAGTAACTCATGATCTGGTCATATGACTATTTCAGCAGACCACAATGGAGGTCTTAACATGAAAAATAGTTCAGTGATCCAAACTATGCATGATTACATTTCAACAAAGAAATGCAGACCAGATCTATCACTGGTTAAATATTTTATTACTCTGTAAAATTACCATTGTTATTTTAAGTTCTCAGATGAAAACACGGAGCAGCTTAGTGAACAAAGAAGACCTTTCAGTCTCTGAAGTGAGCTAGTTATTTGGTCATTTCCATGGGCTGTTGAAACTATAGTTTATAGTGAAGACTGCACAGCCATCGTAAGTTAAAGAAGCCCTGTCATTTTGTTTATTTTTTGGTCCCCTCAGACCTCATTTCTACCAGCCCAGCTTCCAGTTCCCCTCATCATGCTGAATTTACCAGTATCCTGCTACCCACCAAATACTTGCCTTTCTACCTGCCAGATACTTGCGGTTCTACCCATCAGACACTTGCCCTTCTACCCACCAGAGTCTTGATCTGGTATTCCTAGAGCCAGTCATGGATCATAGGGGCATTCCTGTGATCAGTCATCTGTGCTTATTTATAATTTTTTTTAATATGTCTTACCCACTTTTCCCTCCCTCCCCCTTTGGACAACACCTCCCCTTAGGGAGCATCACCAGTGAGTGCTCCCTCACCAGGGTGGGCATGTCAATCCCTCTCTGCCAGTTGACTAAGCCACTAACCAAACCCAGTTCAGCTGGGCCATAGTTAGTGCTTTATCCTCTTTGCCTCCTTAGCATCTATGAAGCCCTGTCTTTTAAAGAAAATGTTAAAGATTACTGTTAGATTATGTAAATTACATGATTAAATAATACATACTTGCTCTGAATAATACATAATGGTGCTTATAGTTTTTGTTTATATTGATTAACTAAGATGAATGTTTCAGTACATTTTTAGATTTACGCTTATAAATGAAGTGCATTCTAAAAATTTAACCATTTACTTAAAAATTACACTACTAACATAAATGTTTAAGAACTATGTGAATTCTCAAGGCATACAATGTATATCAATAAAATTTCTCAGAAATGTTTTAGTGACAGATTGGAATATATAATTTATGGGATAGCAGCAGGGCAAGATACATAGAAAACAATAAAAAAATGTTATAAAGATATGACTCTAAGTTTAATTGTAGCAAAGTGGAAAGACCAAGGCTGGGATTCAATAAAGCTTACACGGAGCGAATCTCCATGTCTGAATAGTGTAGCCGCTATAGCACGGAATATGGCTGCCGAGTGATCCAGTAAACAAGGCTGGAGGGTGCACGAGCCTCTCAACACTATTTTGACACAGATGCGATAGAATAATGCTAATCACCTCATTTACTGTTGAAAACCATGCAACTGAGGTGAATTAGTGATTCAGTAAACAGACAGGCATCCATGTCAGAGCTGTGTCTGCTAGAGAAATGCATTTGGTTACTAACTGAGTACGTGTCTGCAAAAATCAAAACAGGGCCATAACAACTGAAAGTAAAGCAAATATTATGAGTATTAGGCATGCCAATGGCCAAAAATTTGGCCATTGACATGCAAAACTGTTTCAAAATTATAAAAATCAAAGTTTAATTTTTTGTGGCCGATTTCACTTGTTTAAGCATAGTGCAGTGGCGCGCTAACAAGATCATGCAGAAAATACATTCCAAAATGGTGGTCGACTAGTGAACAGCCTATGCACAGAGCTCCTCACCTCAATTACTTTTTCTAAGATACTACACACTTCGAAAAGAGCTACCTTACCTTCATTTCTTCGGTAACTGCATCACCTTCGCAGTGGGAAATAACTCATAATAGACTTCCATCATCTCGGGCTCTTCCACAGTGTTATTCCCACAAGTAACTCAGGGAGGCCTGCTCCTACTTGAAACACCTCTAACTCCACATGGCTAAACAGACAAAAACAACAAATGACTCTTTTACAATGGAAACTCAAACAATTAAAGCCAAAGCCTCAGCAATTTTTTCACCTGAAAAAGAAGTCCTTTCAAAAAGGCAGAGAACAAATAAACAAAATGCGGAGCCTATTAAAAGTGATACAATTAGTAAAGAAGACTCCAGCTTCCACATGGATGAGTTGAAGCAGGCCCTCCAGCCCATACAATCTGCCATACAAAGCTTCTCGGAACAACTTTCAACTATAGGTAAATCCATCAATCAAATTGTGGACAGAGTAGACACACTCGAGCAAAAAGTACATTCCAATGAATTCCAACTACAATCCTTATCAGATGATCTGCGTGCCAAAACAGCCTCTTTATTAGACATACAGGCAAAACTTACAGATCTAGAAGCTAGAAGCAGACGTAATAATATATTAATAAGAGGTCTTCCAGAGAGCTACGACAGTCAAGGCTTACTTGCTATAACAAAACAAATATTTGAATCACTACTTCACTCAGAAGGAAAATATCACAATTGAGAGAGCCCACCGTGCGCTTTATAAAAGACAAGATGCCTTAGCTCCTCGTCAAATATATACAAGACTACTGAATTTCCAGACAGCTCAACAGATCTTATATGCAGCAAAAAAAAATAAAAATTTCATGTGGAATAATCACAAATTAACTTTTACACAAGATTTACCCATCTCCATCAAGGAAAACAGACAGAAACTAGCTCCGTTTTGTTCAGACTTAATTAAAAGAAACATCAGATTTCAAATGCGTTACCCAAACACTTTGACTTTTTCCCAAAATGAAACCAAATATACTGTAACCTCCCAGAATGAAGCAAAAGAGATCTTCCTCAAAATATTTAACAAGATTCCAGACCTTGGATAAATTCACAATCTTCCAGCACAAGCGCTTCAGCAGTTTTACACTTCAAATGTTTAATTCACTCACCGGAGGCTTCAGGGACATCTCTAATTCAGCGCCAACATTGTCCTTCTAACAGTTTTGTGACTGTTTAAAACAGTAAAACATCCTTCCATATGTTTTAAGGCAGATCCACGTGTCAAGCAAGGAACACATCGGTTTCCAGAGGGACTCCTTTACTGGGGCGCCTTCAATCGCGCTTATAGCGCTGATCATCATAAAGAAGTCCTGATTACTGCATTCGGATCCCCTGTACATACTACAGGTCTACAAACGTTTTTTTTTTCTTTTTTTTTTACTGTTGGGACACTCCAGTTTCGTGAATTGAGGACCAGGATGGTCTGTCTAAAATCCTCGACTCTATGTTGTAAAAAGCACACAAAGTAAAGGCATAAACACCTTCACTAACATATACACAACTCACATAGAACCATAAGAGTTGTCAGGAAGAGCTTTTCAGCTCTGACTGTAATTAATTAAACAAACCCATATCCTTAGCAAATCTAGTACATTTGTAAAAACCAACACATAGATACACTTACAATATATTTCTGCTTTACTGAACTGGCTGCAGTTTACAGTTAGAGAAGTTTCCTTATAGAGTTGGGAAGTTAAGAAAGAAATAAGGCTCTGTGGGTCATTTGCTAATGGGGGCAGGGTGGACATAGAGCCTGATATAATGTTGTAATACAAATGCAATGATTTAATTTAACTTAACTGGCAGCTAAAAGCTATATAGGGGTTTTAAAGACCACCCATACCCAAATCTGTAGTGCTTAAATCTGGTAAAGGGTAAACACAGAGAGAGGGAGGATCTCAACAACACAACAAGACTCTTAGTTTTAATTAGCTCTGCCATTTTCAGAGTCCGCTCATTGGAAATACCTTCCTGCCCAAACAACACCACAATTACTTATTTTGTTTAGTTTTTCAACCATTTATAACTTTTGCTATACTGCCAAACTCACTAGTATCAGGCTCTTGTTTATGACGAACTTAATAATACTTTAGGGTTACACCATCTTTACAATATACATGTTATGTGCGAAATTCCATAAGAAATGCTACTACCTGTAATAAGTCTGTTATATATAGTATTTATAGATTTACATCTCTCACATACATTAAGCTTAAGCGTTTAGACTTACATGTTTATTTACATAAGGTCATACGTACATGACAAACTAGTAGGTGTAGCATCTACATACGGATGCTGTATGTGCATTGTAGTAGGGATCTAGTTTGATAGCCCTTTGGATGAGAATGTTTATGTATATATGTATAGAACTGTTAGGGTTTTGTTAGTTTTATACTTCTTCCTAAGGGGTTCAGGTGGGTAGGCACCGGGCATGTCAGAAGGAGTATTTTGCTACTTCCTCCCTACATCCAAACTGTTTACTGACACAGATATGATACGGTTTTTCCATTTCCCTCTCAGCCTATTGCAAACACAAGGCAGTCTCTCTCCAACACACATTATTCTACCCAAATATTACATTAAGTCTCCAAATATATAATGTTTCTTTATACTCTGTTAGTTTTTAACTTACATGAGCTGGGCCGTTGACTCTTGGAACATCAAAGGCTTACAAAATACCGCTAAAAGAAAACTGTTTCTCCACCTGCTTTTTAAATCCCAGGCTAATATTAGCTTTCTCCAGGAAACACACTTATCTGAAAATGAATGGGAGCATATAAAAAATAGAAAATGGATCAGGTCCATAATAAGTGCTGGTGATAGCACAAACTCGGAGGGGGTGGCCATTATAATTAAGAAACAATTCCAGGAACCTATCAATGAATATAAATCCGATACAAACGGCAGATGGTGTTATTTCACCTCTACACTCCCAGATTCCTCCAAACCAATTATGTTCTTGAACCTATATGGTCCTTGCTCTCAACAACAAACCTTTATCTTAGAAATCTATAACATACTAAACTCATTTCCAAATTACTTATTCATAGTAGGAGGGGACTGGAATGTGGTAATAGACCCTAGTCTGGATCGCACCAGCAAATCCTCCTCTTATAACTTCCAAGCTTCTATAGCCTTAGAGGAACTTATCTCAGATTTTAATCTTGTAGACACTATCACTTTTAGTAACATTTCGACCAAAGAAAATTTATATACCTTCTATTCTTACTGTCACAAATCTTGGTCACGTCTAGACTTCATTCTGATTTCGGACCCCCTATCTAAATTTAAAAATTCTTTTAATATTGAACCCAGATCTCTCTCCGACCATGCAAAAATCTCTCTTAAAATTAGATTCAACACGCCTGATTTTACTTTTGCTAACTGGACCCTTAACAATAACCTACTAAATAATAAAGATATTTTAAATAAAATTAACAACATGTTGTTGGTTCTCGACATTAATCTTACAAAATCCCTAATCCCTCCAGACATTCAATGGGCGGCCTGTAAAGCTGAAATGAGAGGTTTTTTGATTAGCAAAGCTTCCTTTCTTAAAAAACTCAACACTAAAAAAGAAAATACTCTATCCCTTAAACTCTCATCTTTAGAAAAAAGTCAGAGATTATCTCCAGACCCAAAAACTGAAGTACTGATCAACTCCACGCAAAGAATTACTAGAACTTCACTCACAGAACTATTCCCTACAGGAACAAAAATGTATAGCAACATATTCTGAATGGGCTCAAACCCCCTCAAGAACTCTGGCAAGAATATTAAAAAATAATAACGGTGCTCCCAGAATTTCCACCCTTCACTATCAAGGAAAAATTTACAATTCAGATTCTGAAATAATACATTTATTCTTTGAATTATTTTCAGATATCTATAGTAGCAATAAACAAGATACTTTAAAACCCCAGATGGAGTCTTTTCTTAATTCCATTAATTTCTCTTGAACCAAATCAAGTCTCTCTCTTATCTGCTCCATTTACCATCCAAGAAGTCCATGACATCATAAACAACCTTAAAAGAGGCAAATCTCCGGCCCTGATGGCTTCACTACTAACTTTTACAAAGCCTTTTGCCCAAAAATATCCTCCATCCTATTGAAAGTCTTTAACTGTATCATTAAGGAGGGTATTACTGACTTACATTGGAACAACTCAAAACCATCTTACTTTTAAAAACAAACAAGACAAAGCAGACCCACACAATTACAGACCAATCTCGTAATAAATGTTGACATTAAGATTCTTGCTGCTATTTTAGCTAATAGATTACAAAAGATACTCCGTCTTTAATTTCCCTGACCAAGCTGGTTTTATGAGCAATAGACACACATGGGATAATACCTAACTTTGGATTCCCTAATACAATTTACCAAAAAAGACAAAAATCCAATATATGCCCTAACCTTAGATGCCTCTAAAGCTTTTGACAGAGTCAACTGGGACTTTTTGTTTGCTACTTTGTTCCATTTCAATATACCTAAATCCTTCTCGGATATAATCAGAACACTTTATACAAAGTCTTACACATACCTTTATATAAACAAACAGAGATCCAAGCCAATATTGATTACTAATGGAACAAGACAGGGTTGCCCACTCTCACCCTTTCTCTTTAACATTTTATCGAGCCCTTCTTCTTATATATCGCAGAATACACCACAACATCCCTAAAATCCTAAACACACATGTCGCACTATCAGCTTTTGCAGATGATTTAAATCTATACTTCCAGTTTCCCAACTCAGACCTACCCAAAATCTTTGATGCCATTAAGTACTTCTCCACCGCATCAGATTACCTAATTAACAATAAAAATCACATATTTTCCTATCAATCCCAACTCCCACAGATCTTTCTATTTCCCCTCTTTACAAATAACATATAATCTTAAATATCTAGGTATCCATTTTGAACATAACCAAGCTTCCATGCTCCAAAATAATCTACTAAAAACATGGTCCACCATCCAGCAAGATCTACAAAGATGGAAACTTATGAATCTAGCCTTCTTGTCCAAAGTAGCAATAGTGAAAATGAATATCTTACCCAGACTCTTATATCAATTCAATGCTTGGATATAGTAGTCTTTAATAACTTCTTTTCCAAAATTGAAAAAGACCTAGCTAGGTTCATCTGGTTCCAAGTCAGTCAGGATCTCTTACTCTAAATTAACTTATCCTAAGGAGAAAGGGTTAGGCCTTCCAAACTTTCAACTGTACTACAAGATCATCTGCTCAAACAGAGTCTGGTCTATTTCAAACTTTAGCAGCAAAACCATACCCACTCTCCATCATGGTTGAAAATCTGGCATCACCATATTATCTCTAACAAAATCAATCCTCAGGCTATTCCCTTCCTATCCACTCTTTCTATAAACAATTGTAATTTAGCACATTCTCTGAAACATAAAATTAGGCTTTTCCAAAACTTATTAAAGACATCAATCTGGAAAATATTCTACCCCTGCTCCAACCACTCCATCAAAATCCAAACATCAAAATCAATAATATGATGTTGGACCTTACTAAATTTCCTCTCATTAAAGATCTCAATGTATGGGACATCCTCAAACATAGATCAAAATCTCTTCCTGAGCTACGGTTAATTCTTGGAACCAATAACAAATACACAGTTATTCTTCGACAATTAAGAGAAATTATACTTGCACAACATTTCAATCTTCCTCCTAACCCTCAGGAAATTAACAAATTAATTGAAACTATATCTGTAATATCAAGCACTAAAAAAACAATTTCATCTTCTTACAAACTATTGAATTCTGTGCTATACAACTCAAACTGTCTCTTTTCCAACTATTGGAATACTGTTGGTTCTCCTATTACAGAGGACCAAAAACTCTCAGCTATAAAATCTACTTTAGAACTCTCCTTTAAAAAACTCTTATACACCCAACTGATGTTAAACAATAATTCCTACTTCACTCCTGTAAGACTCAATAAATTTAATCCCAACTCATCCTCCTCGTGCACCTGTTGCCCACATCCGAGAGCGGATCTACTACACATTATGTGGTATTGCAACCACTCTTACAAACTCTGGTGCTCTCTAAAAGTTCGTTTACAAAAAATGGGTTACTACACCTCAACCCTTTCAGGGAAACAGCCATTCTCCATATTCCTACCTCCGAATTATCTAAAGTACAACTCCACATTTTAATTATTCTCTGTTCACTTATTAAACTATACATCACTAAAATTGGTTAGATCGCACCAAACTTAGTTGGAATGGTTTCAAAGAGATGGCTTTCAAACACATCTCAGCTCATAAATTCATTATAAAGGCCCCAAAAGAGAGCTTATTTCGTAAACTATGGAAGAAACTTATAGATGTGATCCATACTGAATAACTTCCCATTCATACCTTGAGTATAACAGCTATCCCTATTCCTGTTAATCTACCGGAGAACCACTGCCAACCCAATTATTACTATATTTTTGCAATACCACTGCGGAGGAACGTAGCACTGTTGGTTGTAAATATTGTATATAATTGTTTTTGGTTAAATTGTTTACAATGCTCTCATTGTGCTGTTCCTATCCTTCTCATATGTATCATTGCTAAACTATGTGGTTACTCACAATATTCTGTAATTATCCATCGTTGCATTTTAATGTGTATAACTGTAATGTATTTCCTCTCCCAGTATGCATTGTATCATACTTTGAAAAATAAAAGAATTATTTGAAAAAAAAAAAAAAAAGAAAATAAAAAAAAAAGGAAAAAGACAATTTATGTGAAAGATGAATATTGCCATTATAGTGGGTAGCATGCAGAACCAAAACAATAACAGATAACAGTGGTAGCTAAGGACACAGGCTCTGGAATAGTGCAGTAACAATGGACTAAGGCAGTGGGATATGCAAATGAGCTAAATTTATTGAATAGTAAAATAAGAGACTCTTGTCCACATGCACCTAATCATGTAGGAGCTATAATGCAGTGGTGTAAGCAGGAGAAGCGGCTGACATGAAAAGGGGGTGTGTCATGCTTGGTGTAAGCACATTGGAGCTCTGCAGTTCCTATTTGCACTCAGCTAAGCACAGCTAAGCAAGGGGGTGTGTTTAAAGCTGCTTAGCTGTGCTTAGCTATGTCAAGAAATGGGGAGCATGTTCATGTCCAAGGGAGGGTCTTTTCTGCTCAGCAATGCTTACACTTGCTAAAACAGTTTGTGTGGCATGCAGCAGGGCTTAAACAGAGTGGAAAAAATAAACAAAAGGAAATAGCAGAAGTGTTTACATGTGAGCAGCAGGTTTGAACTGCACGCAGCGGGGCTTAGAAGGGGTAGAAATGGGGAGAAGAAAAAAATGTGAAATAGCAGAATAAAGGCACTCAAGTACAAATAATATAGCTGGCAGGTAGAATATATCATAGTCAGCCAATCACACAGGCAGCATTTGCAGCATAACAGTATAAAGTATGCAAATACCTTTCAGTCTGTTTTTTCCCAAAAACCCATTGGTGTACACAGTTGGGAATTTTAACTGACAAAATGTTAGGGGCTGCTGTCGCTTTAAAACATCAGTATGTTCTAGAGACTGAGGGTGGTGAGGAAGATAATGCTGACAACTGTGCCAGAATGAGGAGGAGGAGGAGGAGGAGGAGAAGAGTGTTCAGATCTAGGGTAACCTACTAGGGGCTATATGATCTGGAGATGCTAGAGCGCTACAGGTTGGACAGGGACATACTTCAGCAACTCAGTGAGTTGTGCTGGCCTCACCTCAGACCCAGAGCCAACAGAGGGCGACCCATCCCAGTTGAAACCAATGTATGTGTAGCCTTAAGAATACTATCTACAGGTACCTTCCAAAGACCTACTGGGGACATCATGGGGGTCTCACAAGCATCTACATCCAGGGTACTCCACCAGTTCCTGGATGTCATGTGAACACATGCTGGTGAGCACATATATTTCCCCAGCATCTGTGAGGAGAGGACCAGAAATATGCATCTCTTCCACCATGTAGCAGACCACCCAGAGGTACTGGGTGCCATATACTGCACACACATCCACATCAAGGCAACACCTGGTGAAGAGGGTAGAGTCTACGTCAACTGCAAGGGCTATCACTCCATCAACTGCCAAGTCATGTGCAATGCCCTGGGAATTATCATGAATGTGTGTGCTGGCAGCCCTGGTAGTCATCCATGACTCCCACATCTGACATGCCTCACAGCTGTACCAGGCGTTTGTCAGGGAGACATCCTGTATGGCCATTTGGTTGGTGATGATGGCTTTGCACTGGAGCTGTGGATGATGACACCCATCATAAATGCACACACACATACACACACACACACACACACACACACACACACACACACACACACACACACACACACACACACACACACACACTAAAGAATGCCATAATGAGACACACGCACAAACCAGGAACATTATAGATTGCGTGTTTGGGATGCTCAAGTCATGATTCTACTGACTTGACATATCTGGTGGAACCCTGCAGTACTCTCCAGCCATATGTGCACATGTTTGTATTATGTGCCATGCTACACAATATGATCCTGTGGAAACAGCTGCGGCAGGAACATCACAGGGAAGGGCCATACAGCTCTCCACCATTGCCAAGGCCCTCACAGGCACAGGGAGACTTGGAGGAGGAACCCCCTGAGCCTGCTCCTGTAGGCAGATGGAGGAATGCCCAGTATGCCCAGGCCTTGGCAAAGAGGTAACGCATAGCACACACACTGACACTGTAGGGACTCAGGGACTGACACCTCTCTCTGACTCGCACACACAGTAAAATGGATGCCGCACACATCACACTACCTGTATCTTACCATGTATAGGATGTGTACTGTGTGCATCTGCCAGAGCCAGCCCTCAAGCACCATCCTCACAACTGCCACAGGCACAAGGTAAGTCAGTTTTCTTAACAATAAATGAATGGAGTAATATGTTCTGGAAGCATACCTATGGTATTGCTGCATGCATGCAAGGTAATGGGGTAGCCTACCGGGATAGCAGCAGACAACTGACAGCTATGTGGGACAACAGGAAATGTCCACCCAATATTGGCTTACCAAGAGTATGCAGTAGTCCCCTAGGTGACAAATCTCAATGCAGTATATGTGTGGGGCTAACTAACTGGGGGTCATAGGTCACATGCATGGATGTCAATGTGGGGGTGCCATACTCACCCCTCAGCCTCACCCAGCAAGTCAGTTATAGAAAACCATAAAGAAATGTCTGTCAAAGTCCCACAAATGGGGACAATGATGGAATATTCCCATACTGATTTACACACTGATGTCACAGCAGGTCTTGCAGTTGCAGGGTAAGACGTCTGAAACCCAAATGTCTGCCATTACAATGTAACCTGTGGTCTTTAGTGATATGCCTGTAGTCTCCAAGACAGGCACAATACTATGCTAAATGGAACCAAAATGTAAAGGGAACATGAGCACAGTCAGCGCAAATGTGGACAGGTGTGCCCCCCTCACACCTATATTTCCATAGAAATGCAGTAACAGTAATGTTTGTAGGGTATTAGCAGCAGAGCACACATTCCCAGGGCTGTCCCAATCAACTTGATAACTTGTTGCATGTTCACAGTATGCAGGGGTCAATGAGCAATGTATATGCGTGGTCAATACTGTCAGTATTGTGGCCTGCACTTACTTCTACCTGTCATGTCTTAGTGGCCTAGGTACAGTACTGTGGTTGACAGGGTCCGTGTTCCAAGAACTGCAGTGCCAACTATTTTGCATGTCAAACACAGCTATGGTAAGAATTGTACACACTGTCCAGATGTCAATATCTGTTACTGCAGGAAAGCTGGACAGGTCAGGGACAGTGGGCCAAACATATGGACAGTATGGTTCCACTTCATATCATCAAATTATCATTTCATTGAATTTCAAATCATCGAGACCAAATCGTCGAAAACTCATTCGTCGAAAACTCATATCATTGAATCTCAAATCATTGAAAACTATAAATCAGCTAGAAATAACATCCCAGACACTGTTTGCTATGTTTATGCAGGGGGACCAAGCCCCACTGCACCCCCACACCTCCCGTAAATTAAATATACCAACTCCAAGGTCGCACTACAGTGGGGTAGGAAATTACCTTCCCCCCCCCACTGTAGTGTGACCTTGGAGTTGTTATATGAGGGATGCAGGGGGGCCCCCCTGCATAAACGTAGTAAAAACTCTGTGTGATGTTATTTCTAGCTGCTTTATAGTTTTCAGTGATTTGTGATTCGATTATATGAGTTTTCAATGATTTGGTCTTGATGATTTGAAATTCGATTAAATGATAATTCGATGATATGAAGTGGAACCGGACAGTATACAGCTTAGAGTAACCTACCTACTAGTATACCCCTCAACTGTACAGACTTTTTGCTGAATGTCCAGAGGTTTGCATCTCATATTTATTGTCTCTTTATCATGAAATTGTGGCTTTCTGGCAAATCATTGGCAAATCACAAAAGTCTAAAGTCAGAAAATAAAGACAGATTGTAGTTTCAGATTTCATAATCTTTAGGAAAAATGCATCTTATGCAAAATCTGTTACTGCATCACCTTTCTAGGTTTGTAAGGCCAATATTAAACAATGGTCCTGATATGTAGGCCTTTGTCCCCAAATTGCTTATGGCTTTGATCAGATGTCTGGCTCTAAAAAGTCAGAAGGTATGGTGCCTAGTAGCACAGCAGGTACATAAAGGTCAGTGTACTGTCAGGTTATAAAAGGCTGCCAACTTACCATGTCAGCACTGACAACATATCACTGGCCAACATCCATATCCCTGGAATGACATGTTGTCATGGAAGGAGCACAGGTATGCCTTGTATATCTGTTCTGCTTGCCCTAACATTGCATTTGCCTGCCAACTATTTGCAAAACAAGAAAGGGTCATGTCAAAACATCAATGGCAGACAGTGGGGAAGCAGATGTCATACCCATAAGAGAAAGCAAGCAAGTACCAAACAGGTCTCCCAACTGTCTGTGTTTGGCAGAACAGTATTAACACCCTGTCCCCATGTGTGGGCCTTTGTCTGACTGTCATATATGGGCCTGTCCAGATGTCAGTCTGTGACGGTTTGACAGCTAGGCCAACATGTAGCCTCATAATAACATATAGCAACACAGACCATCTGAGGACCACAGCAAATGTAGTGGTGCAATGTTGGACAACCTGCTAAATAGGTGCTCTCAGATGCGTGAATCCATAACCTTTTGTGTGATGTTACACCATTTACCCCACTCATGCCAGATTTACAAATACATAATAGCAACCACTGTGAACAAAGCCTGTGACTGGACTACAGAAGGACAAAGAGACATACATAAGGGGAAAGAGAACCACTGGCTACACAAATGGAGAATGTGCACACCAAAACAAATCATGCAGTAACATAGGTGTCATGCAGTGTATGGTGTCAGTAAACATCACCTGCAAATACACAACACACCCATGTAAATGGAGGTCCACAACAAAACAAAAACCCAAAGTACACCTCAGAGGCAAAAACACATGAGAACTCCACAAACTTACACACCATAGACCATGCAGACTCCACACACCGGGGTCATGCAAACACTAAGGCCTTACCATACACCCAACATATTACTCATAGAAGACTCCACTGGGAGACACACAGATGTACCTCTCACTAGGTAAGGATAAAGTCATGGTCACTTGATTGTCAAGTTCCATAGTCTGCCATATCACACATGCACTCAAGTCACCCCACAACAGGAACAGGTATCATTCCGGCCTGGTACATGGCAGTGTGAATGATGCCAGATGTATCTCCTTGGACTATAGGAAGACAGACATGATTCAGCTTGCGGAATATGTGTCCCATGCAGGTATGTCCCTAGAATTAAACAGCAGTCTGCCGTCACCCAGAATGATGGCTCAATACAAACAGAAAATGACTGTCAGTAACACTTGGCTCTCTCACTGGTGTCATCCCAGGGGGATCCACTGCCTGGCAGCCTGGGAACATATGATCGACAGACCACACTGCCCTGCTAGAGATGGCCTGCATCTGTCTCACTTGGCCTTCAGACTTCTGGCAAAGGGTCTTGTCCCCCCCCCATAGTACCTTTATAGGGAAAGTCATGGGGTCCATACTACCAACATAAAACACTCAACAAAATGCAATTTAATGGCCATGTCATTAAATGCTAGAAGTCTAAACAGGAAAATGCATTAATTGCAAGCAGTCATAACCCTGGAATTTGGTGACATTTGTGCACCCACAGAAACCTGGCCCACAGCCACGGAGAGAAACCCATCCTTACCTGATCACTGCTCTTATCCCACAGCCAGACCGCAAAATGTGGGCAGCAAAGCCAAAGGAGGTGGACTATAAATATATATTAGACAGGCACACAACTCCAGGCTGGTCAAATAGTTTAACACACACAAGACACTACAAGTGCAGTCAACTGTTGGCAAGACCCCTATGCAAATTATATGTAGCTGCAGGCCAACATATCTGATTCAAGACACCCACCCCACATGTCTTGCCCTCTACAAATCTATCAAGATTCCACCCATCATCCTGATCCTGGCTGATGCATATTACCCAAACATTGATTGGGAATCCAACCATGCCAGAACAGAAATACACAGAGATTCCTCCATCTTATCGATCCTACATCCTTAGGACAGCAACTTGATACCCCCACAAGATGTGATACGTATGTCAGACTTGGCAGTAACCAACATGATCAACCATTGCAGCACCCCTAAGGTATCATCCTCCCTGGCAAGATCCAACAGAAAGTGGTCACGTCATATCACCATCTCTCCTGACCCACCTCTAGCCTTGGTAAAAGGAAAATGTCCCACAAGCTGATCACAACCACCAGAAGGGTGGTATAAAAAGCTGAACAGCCACTACCCCAGTAGA
Source organism: Protopterus annectens (assembly GCF_019279795.1). Classification (NCBI taxonomy): domain Eukaryota; kingdom Metazoa; phylum Chordata; order Ceratodontiformes; family Protopteridae; genus Protopterus; species Protopterus annectens. Next base: position 348,972,791 of record NC_056737.1, on the reverse strand, counting down.
GGAACAGGCACCAACTTCTGAATGTACACAAAACTAGCATGCCAGCATATAGACAGAGATGCATGGAATCAAGAATACTTGACAGGACAACATCACAGTCTGCAAGGGAGAGTAAACCTGTCCACAAACATCTGCAATAAAGTAACTATATATCAAAAGGATAACATTGCTGTCCAGTACCCAGAAGGAGCAGGTGCACAATTGGAAGTAATCACCCCTTAGCCTGAACAAACAAATAAGAGCACCAGTGAAATCCACTAAAGGCATCTCTGAGTCCAAATTGCCCACATCTAAGACAGACAATCATAAGGCCTTCCTCATATATGTCTGCATTCCCAAAGGAAGCTCCCAGATCTGTGAAGAACAGGTGGTCAAGGACACCACATACACAAATGTTGTAGATATAGTCACTCCACTGGCTGACAGATTCAGTGGAAATGTCTCCCCTCTGCCCCCGTATCAGGAAAGCAGGACATCATCAGTACCTGAACACCCAGCCCTTACCACTAGGGAGCAGGGCAGCACTCCCCTCTCAAAGTTAAGAGGACAGCCTCCATGGGACCTGAATACATCCCAGGCTGCAAACTACATGAACCCAGACATGAACTGGCAGCATTATTACACACCCTCCACATCCAAAGCCTGAGTACACCAAGGTGGAGTGTTCACCAATCCAGGAAATGAAAGACCCATCAGCCTAACTAGCCTGATCTGCAAGGCCATGCAATGGATTATTGTGGATCACATTAACAGGGACATTAGCAAAATCCAAATACATTACGCTGCACAGTCTGTCATCCTCAGGGGAGGTATGTCAGTGAACTCTTGATGACTTCCCTGAGGCAGCCAACAAAGGCATGGATGAGGGAAAGATGATGCACTCTGGCCACTGTGACCTGGCTGAAGACTTACACACCATTCCTCACTTGCCCACAGTACATGAACTCCGTCAACTAGGCAGCAATCCATATGTCACCAGATGGGTATCAAACTGGTTCATTGATAGAACCCACATATTCATAATAGGGGTAGCCAGCTCTAACAGTACACCCATAATGAGTGGCATACCCCAGGGATCTGTCTGGGGGGCCCTGGTATGCAGGATGTACTTCTCTGAGGTGCAGGCGAAAAACTCTGGCCCATGGCTGACCAAGTTGGCAGATGACTGCAAGCTGGGAACAGTCATCAATACCTAAAGTGATGTGGATGTCCTATAAGAGGGTCTCACCAAAACAAATGCCTGATGCCAGAAACCTGGCCTCAAGCCTTCTGATGCATCATCATCCCTTTCAAGGAGACTGACATCCCCATATAGTATCACAGTAACAACAATGTCCTACATACACAATCAATAGTGAAGCAGTTGCCACCCAGGTTGATAGCAACCTGATGTCTGAGCACCATGTTGCTCCTGTTGTACAGAAAACTTCATAGATGGGACAACTCAAATGTAAGTGTGTCCCAGCCAGGGACAAAGTGGTTATAAGAGCCATGTATGCTAATCGGGTTAGCTTCATTTCATTGACAGCTCATTTCACTGACAACCAAATCAGCAAGACAAATTCACTGAAAGTTTATTTCACTAAAAACTCATTTCACTGACAACTCATTTCACTGACAACTCATTTCACTGAAACTCATTTAGTCGACAGTTATATATGGCCTATTCCCCACTGTAGTGTGATCCTGGAGTTAGAATATATAGTAAGGGGGTGTGGGGGGCACAGCCCCCCACATTGGGGGTTGTGGGGAGCGATGCCCCCCACATATTATAAAAGTTTTAAACTACACAGATGGATACTTACGAGTGCAATGAATAACTGTTTTGCAAAAAACAATATACAATCAAAGTATGTGGTGGGGCCATGCCCCCCCCCCCCTTACTATATATTCTAACTCCAGGATTGCACTAGTGTGGAGAACAGGCCGTATATAACTGTTGACAAAATGAGTTCCAGTGAAATTAGTTGTCACTGAAATGAGTTGTCAGTGAAATGAGTTTTCAGTGAAATGAATTTTCAGTGAATTGGTCTTGCTGATTTGGTTGTCAGTGAAATGAGCTGTCAAAGAAATTAAGGTAACCCATGCTAACCATATGAGGACAATTATTTTGCTCAATGCTCCCTTTGGCTTGTACCTCACAAAGCTCATGCAGCAGCTGGAGAGACCACAGAGGTTCCCCACTGGGAGAATGCAGAACCACAAACACCTACCCTGCACAGATAGGCCAACAGCACTGTCCCTCTACTCCATGCCATACAGACTCTCCAGAGGTGACCTCTGTCTGACATACAAAGCAATCCAGACCCTGCCTTAATGGGACTGTTGCACATCTGGAAGTCAAGGCCCACTCAATCAACCTGTAGGCACAGCATCAACCTGGTCTGTGATATAAGTATGGCTTGTTGGTGTGACAGATATGTGTCCCACACACTCCCCCATCTGTGGAATACACTCCTTGTCCACATCAAGCCAAGTACCTCAATACCACTACTGATGTACTCCCTGTATAAGTGCATGGGAAACAGAAAATACAGTCCTGTGATTCCACCTGTGTCCCTGCTGGACAGGGCCTCTGGGTGCTGACATGTCTTAACATGGGCTACACTCTCATCTGCGTGGGTTATAAGGGCTTCAGTGCCAATAGCCTACTAACGTCATATCAGCCTATCAACCTATACACAACTGTCTGCCAGTGGTTCACCACATTACTCTTTACTGCTCTGCCATTGACATACCTGGAAGTCACAGTGCTATGTGGAATATACCACACATATAATGGACATTTCTCCTCAGTAGAATGCATTCTGTACCCACACCCATTCCTCTCAACCTCTGACAGCAAGACATCTGGACAAGGTCATAAATAAAAGTGGGGCAAAGGTCCAGTAATAGGCATGTGTTGTAAATATTGCTCTTACAAACTGAGAAAGTTGGTAGAATAACGGGTTTTGCATTAGTAGGAATTGTCTGAAGGTTATGAAATCTGAAACACTAATGTCTGTCATTATGTCATTATTTTGTAATTTCAGTCTTCAATTATTTGCAACTAACTTAACATAAAACACAAGTTTATGTAGACTGGACAAAACTTGAAGTCAAACATCTGGACAATCTGCAAAAAATTGTACAGTTGAGAGGTATGGCCAGGATATGACTTTCAGGTAAGAAGAATATCACACAAGCAGGAAATCTCCAGCCAGTATATCACCAAGTTGCTGGACTGTTTACACTGCTTCATAAGTCAATCGGCTGTAGCCACACCTCTCAACTGGCTGGATTGGGCAAGAATGTCTATAATTTGGCTCATAATATCGGTCTCTGCATCATACATCTTGTATTTCTGTGGTAAAGCACTGTGATGATCTGAGGATGTCTATCAGTAAGTAATGACACAATACATTTTCAGTGTCAGACGTCAGATATGTCAGAAAGTGTTTGCTAAAACAAACCCTGTACCTCTAGCAATTTTCTGTTTACTTTTGAGAGGTATGGCTGTAGCACACAAAACTCTGGACTG